>NW_027514896.1:665000-888997 GCF_048772815.1 Callospermophilus lateralis
GCTATGAAGGACCTGAGGGAGAAAAAGTCAACTTCCATGGTAAACAACCTGGTCAAGATGAAGGGATGTGTCTGAATCAGCCTCTTTCATCTTAATGTAGAGAAGATGGACCAAACCAGGCCTGTGTGGAGAGCTGTTCCCGGGTGCCTATGGTTGATATACCATTCTAACTTGTGAAAATGTCAGAGCGAGTAGGTGCATCCTCCCTCTCATGGGACTCTTAGAAGCAACTTTTAGGACAAAGTTGTTGTCAAGGCAGTGACCTCATTTAGTTCCTGAAGGAAGTGACCTAACCTCACTTCCTTGATGAAGGAACTCTCTGAACTTGGGATACAGGAAGTCAGGCACCCAGAGTTAGTCCCAGTTCATGTCCCAGTGTTCAAACTTGTTTGGATTTTCCAAGGACAGAGACAGTCTTTCTTGGTACCTACTGATGTGAGGATAGCCTAATGCCAGGAAGGTCTGAGGAGGGGCCTTTCCTGAGAAAGAAGGTACTGGCTCACCGATGGCTCCTAACAGCTTCACAGAGTTGGACACGGAGACCAGATCTGAGACAGGTCAGCCCATTATGGGGGAATATATTATGGCCCACCAGTCAAAGGTCACTCCATATTTTCACAGACCTACTTGGGGGTCTGTGTGGGTGTGGGTGTGGGTGTGGGTGTGGGTTTGTCATTTTGTCTCATGTTCTGAGAATAGGTAGGAAAGTCGTTTTGTTTGGTTTGGTGTGAAATGTTTCTAGTAAGTCTTTTGACAAGGCGAGTGTTTCTATGTCTGTGTATCCCACTGTGTCCGTGGTTGTAGACATTAGAATAGAGAGTGCATCAATACATATGTCCTATCTAGTAGAAATCTTACCAGCATTCATCCTGTCCTATTTATGAATGGTCTGCGGCTTGCCATATGGATCGGCCACTCCTAATATCTTCCTAAGTTCCTATTTTCTTTCTGAATTTTGGCCAAACTCCAGAATAGGCTCATGGTTTTGTGTCCAAGATATGTACCACCTTTAAGCTCTGTGACATGGCCATGTACTGGATAGCTGAAGGCAATGGTGAGCATCTCAGGAAACTCAGATATCAGTGTGACCAGGAAAGTCTCAGTGGAGAAACCCTGCTTTGGGCCTTTTGCTTACATATTGTATTATTGCCCTGAATGTCAGGAAGGTCTTTGCCTCAGGCCACCCCTTTGTGAAGACTGAAGAATTTTCAAATGGAAATGAATGGGCATCACCTTTGGCTCTTGGCTTAATTGCTTTGGAAAGGGATGTGTCTGAGTCAGCTTCTTGGCCCTGTGTGAGGTTGTGGCTTAGATTCTCAGCACCTAATGGATCTAAAAAAATCCCATGTGTGCATCCAAAACCAAAATAGCCAAAAGAGCAGTCATTGTGGATGAAGTCTCTCACCTTCCTCTGTAAGGTTCATGACCTCCATCTTTGAGAATAGTGATCCTTTGGGTCAAATGAGTTCTTCAAATCACTACAGAGGCTAGGCCATAGGTGCTTGGGTTTTCTCATGAGCCCAATTAACATAAGGAATCTAAACCCCACAGTCATTAGGCCACAAAATGGAGAATCAGAGCAGTATTAAGGGCAGGCCTCTTAGATCACTCCTGGTTCACAGGAAGGGTGTCCCTGCCACACTGACTTTAGGCAAATGGGAGAAAGGGACCTTATTTTGGATACTGTCTTTGGCTTTGGCCCTCATGGAAACCTACAGCCTGAGGTTATGATTAGTGTCTATATGGAAGAAGATGAGGGCCATGTGGGAGTGTTTTGGTTTTAATTGTGGTCATTTTTGTGGCCTTTGGAAGAGATGACTGAGGCCACCTGGGCTTGAACACTGGTGTGATTCCCCTTAGAGACTGAGTTATGGAACTGACCTCAAAGAAGTATTGCCATGTATTGTGATGGGATTTTAGGAGGCCACACATGAGAGTCGCCCTTGGAAACTGAGATCAAGGCCCAGGGTGGCTTTCCACAGAGCACTGGGAATCTCAGGAAGGATATCACATGATTTAATTCTTAAAGAATTGGCAGCCATAGTTGCAAGTCAAAACACAAAAGGATCACACATTGTAGACCTCAAACGCCTGGCTTAATGTGACCTTTTAGCCTGTCGTTGGGAAGCATTGCCTGTTAGAATTCTCCAGAGATTTCATTGAAATGAGATTCCTCTCCATTTAATGGTTCCTGAATGAATTAAACCCCACAGTGCCTCAAACTTCATCCTTGAAAAAAGGCTAGATAAATACCATTAAATTTTTGAAATTCTCATGAACAGGTGTCAGTGGAGAACCTTTGGATGTCTTATAGATGATCATGAGTGTACCAGACAGTGCCTTGATTGACTGGGTTTCATGAAAATCGTGTAGAACAGAGATGCCAGTAATTTGGAGCCCGATGAGTAGTCGGCCTAGAGCAGTGGAGTGTAGGTGTTTGTTAAAACATCTGTGATGGGGTCATGTGGATCTGCCATTGGCTTCCAAATGGTTTGTGACTGACATGGTGCAGCCCCCATACCCTTGTATGTAAAGGCATCTTGTTATACGGAGAGGTTTCAGGGCAATGTTTAGAATCAGATTTCTATTGTCAAGGGGGCAAGCTATGTGGGATAGAAGCCTGGTTGGTGCACTCTCCTGCAGACCCTTAACCAACACACGTGACAGAACTCCCTCCAGCACTCTGTCCTAGTTGACCTTCTCGTATTTCATGAAGCAAATACCAAACTCCCAGTGTAGCTGCAAGAAACACCATGAAAAGTAGAGGAAGACCAAATGACTTCAAAGTCCACACTGGGAGACATTTTGCCCCCAAATGGCAACAAATTACCTACAAAGAGAGAATTCAGCCCTGCTGCCTCATGTTTATTGGAAAAAAAGAAACCATATGCTCCAGGTTACACAGAAGCAGACCCAGATTTGATGGTCTCACTACAAAGGAAGTTAAAACTCCTGACAACAACATATATTTTAAGTGCCCAACCTCAGAGGCAGTTTCTCAAGAAGTCTTTAGGCCAAGAGAGCTTCATGTTTGTGGAGTTTTTACCATGTACCTTACTTTTCGAAACACCTCTACCACCTCCAAGGTTGTTAACTACTGAGCATTTTCCATTCCAGATTGTATTCACAGATTTTCTAACTCTTCTCCTCTTATTGTGTCTTACTTGGGGTGAAGGTAATATCAAGGCATTGTTCTGAATGAGAGTGGGAAGACTTTTGGGTAGCATATATTTGCATACACACTGGATTCATTTTCCAATTTTCTATTCGAAATACTGAATCCCTGACTGTCAGAGGTAGAAGGAATTCTCCTTCAAAGAATAGCCTGACACTTACAAGAAACAGCCACCAGGAGACATCCTGTAGCCATCTGTCTCCCTGAGACATCCTGTGCCCATCTGTCTTTCTGAAACTTCCTGAGGTTATCTCACCTTGTGACGACATCTAGGAAGTGCCGATAAGAGAGATTTCCCACATCCAGCATACAAATACCCCTGTGTGAACAATAAAAGTTTGCAGCTTGATCAGAACTCCTGTCTTGCTGTCATCTCTCGTGTCTCTTGTCCCTTCATTCCTCCCTATCTAGGTTCGCTGCCCACGTTGATGTGTCCTGCCGGCCGGGACATCTGGCGCCCACTGACTGGGGCTCGAGCTTTTGATTGAGGGGGACCCCGTCCTCCTGGAAGATTTGGTCAAGCGAAGCTTGCAATAACCGCAGAAGACACCACCGAGAGACAGATCCAGGAGGAGGGTGGGGATGACACACGGTGATTGACCCACCATGGGGCAAGCAGTTTCGTCACATGATTTGTTTTTGTCAGGCTACAAGGAGTCCTTCCAGACATGGGGGCGCGTATTAAGAAAAAAGACTTAAATATTTTTTCTTTTCACACATAAGAGAGCAGTGTCCATGGTTTCCTCTTGAAAGGACCATTGATGGTAAAAGATGGCTTAGAGTAGGAGACTGTTTAAAAGATTATTATGAATCCTTTGGCCCAGAAAAAGTGCCTGTTCCCACCTTTTCTTACTGGAACTTAATTAATAGAATTCTTAAAAGTTCACCCTTTGACAATGGTACCTTAAATGTTGTCAAGGTTGGGAAAGAGACTATGCAAATACTTCTCATATCCCCTCGGCATGCCCATCAGTTAGTATAGACATAGACCCTTCTCAGGCTCCCCAGGACCGTGGGAACCTTCCTGGTCCCCCTCAAAATACCACCCTAATGAATAAGGCTCCAATGATTACCAACTGCCTTTATCCAGTTTTAAATACCGGAGACTCATTGACCCCTGTAGAGGAGGCTACCTTGGAGAAGGAAGCAGCTCGCTACCATTCAGAACACCCTCCACCTCTCAAGACCCTGCCACAGCCTATAGGACTTACACATCCACCTCCCTGCTATATCCCTCCTGCCTTTTGTGCTCTGGCCCTTCAGGGAACAAATGCCCCCTCCCCGATATTTTCTCCCCACTTCCCTTGCCTAAACTGGCTCCTTTGTGAGCATCCTTTCAACATACACAGGAACAGATCCAACCTTTAAAAGAATTAAGATCCCTTCACTCTGAGCTCTCTTCATTAGCCTTAGGTATGGAGTCAAAGTAACTGGCCTACAGTGGTCTAATACAAAGGCGAAGCCACTCCATTGACCTGTGATCGCCTTCCCAGTCACCACCAGTCTGATAGATAAGCCTGCCCAGGCTGAGGTCAAAGAATTAGACGAGGATAAAGAGGAGGAAGCGGGGAAATGGATTAAGGAGATCAGGACTCAGAGGATGAGGAGTTCAGCCCTAGGCAGGCAGGAACCCAGAGTCTACAAAAAATTAAGCCTGCATTTTCCTGAAAAACTTAAAAAGGCTTGTGCTCACTATGGCCCCATTGCACCCTACACGTTGGCTTTATTAGAAAGCCACAGCACACAATGACTTACTCCCAATGATTGGAAATTTTTAGACCAAGCTACCCTCAGTGCCAGAGACTTCCTGTTATGGAATGCAGATTTCAAAGAGCACTGTATGGAAACTGCTCAAAAAATTTTAACTAAGGCCTTCTCTAAATCCAGGACTTATGTTAAGCTAGTGGGCAATGAGCCTTTTGACACTAAAACTAAACAGGCACATTTCCCTGCTGGACTTTTGATGCAGATTCAGATGGCTGGCTTACATGCTTGGAGACACCTCCCTCAAAAGCCTCGGCTACCACTTCCCTGGCAAAAATTTGACAAGGGCCCGACGAGCCTTATAGCGACTTTGTTCACCGGCTTAACCTAGCTGTGGAATGCTTGCTTGGACCAAGCGAAAGCAAAAGCGCTTTTTTAAAACATCTTGCCTTTGAAAACGCCAACCCGGCATGTCAGGATGTTCTTCAACCACATAAGGATAAAGGGAAACTTTCTGACTTTATTAGACTCTATGCAGGGGTAGGTGCAGCCCATGCCATGGGTCTTGCCCTAGGTGCCACCTTTACCAAGACCTTTCACAATCCTGGCTCACGTACTTGCTTTACTTGTAAACAACCTGGCCATTTTGCACGCAAGTGTCTGACAGCAAAAAAAAAGCCTAGGAATAGCGTCTCCTTCAACTGGGGCTATACCGCCCCAAGCTATCCTTTGCCCTAGATGTGGTAAAGGTCATCACTGGGCCAGTGAGTGTAGATCTAAGACAAATGCCCTCAGACAGCCTAATTTTTCCTGCTTCTTGGGAAACGCCCTGCGGGGCCAGCCCCGGGCCACGACATCCCCCAGGACAAACCCAGGGGCAATAAGATTTGTTCCCTCCCAAACTCCCAACCTACCTCAAAATTCTTCTCCACAATTGCCTCCCTCCAACTAGCCACTCCAGGCAGCGCAGGATTGGACCTCTGTGCCACCACCGATACTATATTAGACTCAATGCAAGGACCCCAGATAATACCCACTGGAATTATGGGTCCCCCTCAATCTCATATGTGTGCCCTTATTTTTGGGAGAGCCTCTACTAACTTACATGGTGTTCAGGTCTTCCATGGCATTAATAATAATGATTTCACTGGAGAAAAAAAATACTGGCCACAGCTATTAATGGAGTTGTGGCCATCCCAGCACGAACAAGTCTTGCACAATTAATACTCCTTCCCTTGAATCCAGGAGGCACTTCCACCGCCCAAACCTACCGCAGGGGACTGCCTCCTTGGGCTGCTCTGATGTAAATTTGGTTCAACCCGTTTCTCACAAAAGACCCACAATTTCCTTACTTATTGAAGGAAAGGAATTCCAAGGAATTCTAGATACTGGAGCTGATGACACAATTATTTCTCAAAAATATTGGCCATCAGCTTGGACCCTCACCTCATCCTTGACTGACCTTAAAGGGATAGGACAGTCAAAAAATCCTCTGGTCAGCTCTACGGCTCTTAGCTGGACTTATAAAGAGGGTAATAAGGGAATTGTCACTCTTTTCGTTGTTCCTGACCTCCCTGTTAACCTATGGGCCCGAGATATTTTGAGTCAAATGGAAGTTATTCATGCCAGTCCCAATTCCATGGTAACTCATCAAATGCTTCATATAAATTTTGTCCCTTGTACAGGCCTTGGGAGACTGAGACAAGGACTGGTTGAGCCAATAAAACCCATACAAAAAACAAATACATATGGACTTGGGTATTCGGATTTTTAGTGTCAGTCTCTGACTCTCCTGTACCCCATGGAGATAAAATTATTTGGGAAACTCAGACTCTTGTGTGGGTGCATCAATGGCCACTTACCCAAGAAAATATGGAGGCTGCCTCCATGTTAGTGCAGGAACAGCTGGCAGCCGGCCATGTAGAGCCCTCAACCTCAACATCGAATACTCCAATTTTTGTTATCAAGTAAAAATCAGGCAAGTGGTGCCTTTTACAATATTTGTGTGCCATTAATAAAGCTATGTGCCCAATAAGAGCACTACAGCCAGGCATTCCCACACCAGTGGCTATTCCCAAAAACTATTGTAAAATGATTATTGAGTTAAAAGATTGTTTTTTTACCATTCCTTTACATCCTGCGGATAGACCCTATTTTGCCTATAGTCTCCCTCGCATTAATTTTCAGGGCTCTATGCAGAGATTTCAATGGAAGGTTCTTCCCCAAGGTATGGCCAACAGCCCTAGTCTTTGCCAAAAATACGTTGCTCAAGCAGTAGACCCTGTGAGAGAGCTATGGCCACAAATTTATATTTTACATTATATGGATGATTTGTTAATTGCTGCACCTAATAACCATGACCTTAATAATTGTTACTTGGACATTTACAAAATCCTCACTTTCTTGGGACAAGAGATAGCTCCTAATAAGGTTAAAACACAGGACTGTTATACCTATTTGGGCCTTAAACTTCAAGATAATCAGATCCAAATTCCTAAGATACCACTATGGGTGGACCATCTTCAAAACCTTAATGATTTTCAAAAATTCCTGGGGAATATTCAATGGCTAAAAACATATTTAAAATTACCACCTTGTGTACTTTTGTCCCTTAATGATATTTTGAGAGGTGATTCCCACCTCTCCTCCCCTCAAAAACTTACTCCCGAGGCATGACAGGCATTAAACCAAGTCACAGAAGCCATTGCCAAACAGTTTTTTACAGAACATTCTTATAACCTTCCTCTGGTTCTGGTTATTTTACACACTCCTCATACACCCAGAGGAATATTTTGGCAACGAAATACACATTTTAGAAATAAAGGCTGCCTTTGCTTTGGGTCCATTTACCCACCACATTCTCCAAGGTTATTACTGTTTTTCTTGCTCAGGTAGCTTCTATTATTTTTAAAAGTCGTTTGCTATCTCGACAACATTTTGGCAAAGACCATGATAATATTTTAATTTCATATACTAAAGACCAAATCCAATTTTTACTACAGATGGAGGATGAATGGCGTATTGCCTTATCAGGCTTTTTGGGAACAATTGATAACCACCTACCCAATGACCCCCTTTTACATTTTGTCCAGTTACATCCATTTATTTTTGCCAAAATTACTCAAAAGGCTCCCATTCCTCAAGCCCTTACTCTCTTTACAGACAGTTCCAGTAATGGCCGAGCAGTCTTTGTTGTCAATAACCAGCCTAACACCTTTTATACTGTCTATCATTCAGCACAGTTTGTGGAATTGTTTGCAATAACACAAGTTTTTAAAACATTTTTGATAATCCTGTTAATATTTATACATACAGTGCCTACATTGCTCATTCTGTGCGCCTGCTTGAGATTTCACCGACCATTAAGGCTTCTTCCAATGTCGCCCATCGGTTTCACCAGCTTCAGCAGCTAATTCAGGCCAGACAACACCCATTTTTCTTAGGACACAGCAGGGCACACTCTGATCTTCCCAGCCCTCTAACACAAGGTAATGCCAAAGCTGATGCAGCAACTCGTTTCATCTTTCCAATTTTTGTTGGCTGCACTCAAAAGGCCACGGAGTTACACAATCTTCACCATCTAAATTCCCAGAACCTTCGATAACTATGTAAAATTACCAGGCAAAAGGCACGAGAAATAGTAAAAGCATGCCCTGGTTGCCCTGTCTCCCTCCCCATTCAACACTTGGGAGTTAACCCCCGAAGATTACTGTCCAATCAGTTTTGGCAAATGGATGTTACTCATTTTTCTGAATTTGGAAAAACCAAATATGTACACGTTTCTGTAGATACCTTCAGTGGCCTTATTTTCGCATCACCACATTCTGGAGAGGCTATCAAAGATGTCCTTTCTCATCTTGTTTCAGCGTTTTCTGTAATGGGTAAACCAATACATATTAAAAAAAGATAATTGTCCTGCATATACCAGTGCCAAGTTTAAACAGTTTTGTGCTACCTCGCAAATTTGGCATACTACTGGAATTCCATACAAGCCTCAGGCATTGTGGAACGTGCCCACCTTACCTAAAGACTTGGCTAACCCGCATTAATGCTTCTGCACTTGTATTTACCACTCACAGGCATCGCCTTAATCATGCATTATTTGCCCTTATTTTTCTTTCCCTAGACAATGAAGGCCATTCGGCTGCAGACTGACACAGGCAATCCTCGTCCAATTCTGTTCGCCCACCTGTTATGTGGCACAATCCCCTTACAAATAAATGGAAACGCCCAGGTCCTGTCCTCATCTGTGGACGAGGCTCAGCTTGTGTTTTGGACCAAGAGCAAGCAGCCCCAAGATGGTTACCAGAACTCCTGGTTAAACAGGTTAATGGCTTACCTCAACACGGGGATGGAGGCCCTCCCCCTGAGGACAAATTTTCCTCTTTTTCAGATGCAGCCAACAATCTGTGTGAGGATCCTACTTTAGGCACTTATGCTGAACAGGATTGTACACGGAGGCTTTGGCCCTCCACCTTCCAACATCATGGAGTACCTTTTTGGCCCTCCCTGTGAACGCAAGGGAGGATCTTGGACTCAGGCTCCCACTAGTTTGACCCAGACTGCTGACTGCGTGACTATGGTGGCTTACCTCCGGGCCGAGGTTGACCATAAACTCAGAGGAGTTCATCAGCCTAAATTGGTATGTGTTAACAAGCCAAAGATTATTCCCCCTAGTACAAGTAAAGCTCTCCAAAATTGTTCTGCAACTTGAACGCATACCCAAGCGATGCATGCCACTTGTTATGCGTCGGCCTCAATTTGTGTTAACAAGCAGGGAGAACAATTTTTTGAAGCCTCCCTAACTAAAACTCATGCCGCAGGAGGGACCACTATTCATTATACCCCCGTTCTTTTTGACCGGGGAGGAGAAGGCAAATACACCAAGCTACAGTCAGCTGGGTGCCAAGGCCCTGTTGGTAAACCCTCCTGCTGCCCCATTAAGGCACCTACAGGGGTCACTGATGGTGGAGGATTCCCTTATGCTCTCAAGCATCCTCAGATAATCAAACTTTTGAAACCCCAAATCCCTCAGCTCACATATCATCCCTTAATATAGCCAAAATGCCAGCTCCCAGGTTTAGATAACAATACATTAGATATTTTGGAAACTACCTTCTCCTTGCTTAATAATTCCAACCCCAACTTTGCTGGTGATTGCTGGCTCTCCATGACAACAGGGGCAATCATGCCTATGGCAGTTCCTATTAATTCTATCATAGACGATGATAATACATGCCAAACCAGATTTCATTTAAAAGTACAGTCTATAGGAACTTTTACAATATGTCTTTTAGGCGCGATGCAAAATAATACCTATGATATTGATGTTGGAGTTACTTCCTTTGGAAATTGCTCAACAGTACAAAACTATTCCTCATCCACCCCATCTCTTTGTCCCTCCAATGGCACAGTTTTTATGTGTGGAGAAAACTCGGCCTTCCCGAGGCTTCCATCGAATTGAACCGTTGGCTGTGTTCTTGCCTTATTACTCCCTGATATAACTATTGTCCCAGGAGACGAAACTCTATGCATTCCTAGTCTAGACACCTCAGTCAAAAGACACAGGCGGGCAATACAGGCCTTACCACTCGTTGCCAGCCTTGGAATAACAGCTACTGTGGCCACAGGTACAGCTGGCTTAGGCATGGCTATACACTCTTATCGTCGCCTGTCTCAACAACTTATAAATGATGTACAAACTATATCAGGAACCATTAAAGATTTGCAGGACCTAGTAGACTCCCTGGCAGAAGTGTTCCTTCTAAACAGAGAAGGCTTAGATTTACTGACAGCTAACCAGGGAGGTATTTGCTTGGCCTTAGGGGAACGATGCTGCTTTAATGCCAATAAATCAGCCATAGTACGCACTAAAATTAAGCAGCTTCAAGAAGATCTAGGAAAGAGATGAAGGGAACTTTTTGAAAATCCCCTCTGGACTGGGTTTAATGGATTTCTACCCTACCTTCTTCCCCTATTAGGCCCTTTGTTGGGTTTACTTTTAATGGTGTCCATAGGACCCTGCATTATAAACAGGCTTGTACAATTTATTATAGAACAGATTAATATTTTGGCCTCTAAGCCCATACAGGTCCACTATCATCGCCTGGAGATGGATGACCATGCTGCCAACATTTAAAAGGATGTTCTACCCTTCTCACAGGCTTATTTCTTAAGTTTACATCCCCACAGATATCTCTTTCTTACATTAAACTATAAGTAACAGCTCTGACCAACCATCTTCTGCCATTGCCATAAGGGTTCGTCCTCCATGGGCCCCTCCACTTGGGGGAGGATGCACCCATGGAGTGAGGACGTTAGGCCATAATAACGGAGGGTGCAGGATGGACTGCAGGAGGATGTATCCACGAATCCCAAAACAGAAGACCTCTTAGTGACACGCTCTGGTGCATGGTGGTCGGCCTGCTTCCCCCTCAAAGCCGTCTCCTCCCAAAACATGCCAAGGCCACCACGAAATCTCCTAGTAAACATGATATCTCGATTCAGGAGATATTCTAAGGCCTGCTAGAGAAACAGAGCCTCTATCACCCCCTAAAACATTGGCCGCTAAGGTATGGTCAAATATTTTATATAAGAAAGAGAGGTCAGGGGCTAGAAGGAAGTTATCCTTCAAAGAATAGCCTGACACTGAAAAGAAACAGCCCCCTGGGAGATATCCTGCCTGGGAGACATCCCGCAGCCATCTATCTCCCTGAGACATCCTGCGGCCATCTGTCTTCCTGCAACATCCTGAGGTTATCAAACTTTCTGAAGACATCCAGCAACTGCCGATAAGAGAGCTTTCCCATCCACAACATATAAATTCCCATGTGAGAACAATAAAAGTTTGCAGCATGATCAGAACTCCAGTCTTGCTGTAATCTCTCGTGTCTCTTGTCCCTTCATTCCTCCCCAACTAGGTTCCTTGCCCACATTGATGTGTGCGGCCGGCCGGGACAACTGACACTAACCCATACCCTACTACACTCTGACTACTAATCCTAATATGATGGAGAAAAATAACCCAAACAGAATAGAAATACAAGCAGTTCAGAGGAGGCATGGTGTATATTTGGACTTGCCTTTTGCATGATATAGGGTAGGTGTTATAAATCTAGTTAATTTTTAATTGAAATCGTTCTCCATGTGTTTTTAAAGTTAACAAATATGTGAATTCCTGTCTCCATTTCTCTGTAGCCTATTCAACACATGTATTTTTATCTGCACATATAGAATCCTACTTGGAATCACACGTACATTCTTGTGAGGAGGCTGACTTGGCAGATACAAATTGTGAGAAGAGATCACTCCCCATAAACGCTGTTGGAACTCAAAATTCAATCTATGGGTGAGCTTCCTAGTAGAACAACATTTTACATAAATCCATGTTCAGTAACATAAATATTTTTGCATCTATGGATGATATATATTTCATGATGAATTTTGTTTGGCATATATATTGCTACTTTTTATTGTCTGTGTGTGTGTTTTGTATATATATACACTCTTCAGATTTTTCAAAATATGAAATATATGTATCTTATATACACTCCCTAAATTCATTTATGTTCATGTATGTGGATTTATAATCAACATTTCACAAGATTATTCTCAGAAATATTCATCCACCTGAAATACATATTTGTTTTCTCGTACTGAAAACTAACTTAAGTAAATGGTGCATACAATCCTAATATTTCTACAGTGACTGACACAGTTTAACATCAATGCAAGTAGAAATCTATCGGACATGATGTGTATTTTGAAGTTCATTTTGTTCAACACTGGTACATTACAATTTCTTCAGTTTATTCACATCATAGGATATATATTTCATCCACAAGTTCACAAATTTATACGCATTTGATTCATTTTCAATCATTTCCTGCTTCAGAACACATGTATTACTCCTAGTTTCCTGAATGGTCTTTTTATGACACTTATTTCCAAACACATTCATTTTTGTTTTCATAATCATTTTGAAGCAAAACTCACACATTCTTCATGATATACCATAACCCTAATTTTACCATTATATGTGTAACTGATTGGAATGAATGATTGTATATCAATATAAGATTCCCTGTATATTTTCTGATATCAATTCAATCCATTATTTAAAGTTTGAACCACTTTTATTATTTATTCACAGTATGGTCTATTCATGCATTATTTCTATATTTATAGACAAAGGGTACATCTATTTGTATCCCCAATACTAATTTATTCATCTTCAAAATGTAGCTCCCAGAAATGTTGGCAGAAATACTCATGTCACCTGATCTACATATACATTTTATCACAGTAATATTCTGGACACATTATGAAAATGTCACACTTATGATTGTACCAAAGCCTAAGTGAAAGTGAGCATGCGTTACTAAAAACATCCATGTCCAGGTTGCCTAATGCTCTCTAATGTCAATACTATTGGTGAATACATATTTGTTTCTTCCTAAGATTATATATTCAACCTCAATCCTG
Organism: Callospermophilus lateralis; assembly: GCF_048772815.1. Taxonomy (NCBI): domain Eukaryota; kingdom Metazoa; phylum Chordata; class Mammalia; order Rodentia; family Sciuridae; genus Callospermophilus; species Callospermophilus lateralis. The sequence continues at coordinate 678,364 of NW_027514896.1, forward strand.
TTGAAAATGTCTAATCCTACCACACAATTTATACTTTGCCTGATTTCCTAATGTCTCTATTGATTTCTGCTTCCCTACATATTATCCCAGTTCATTATTGTGACTGACTCTTCACATGTGCTGACATTTACATTCACTGTCTACCCGAAAGCCTATTGCTAAAGAACTTTTGGTCCCACTCTTATACTCACTCTTCTTTCTAAACCTACCGACTTTCGTCTTAATCGTACCGACTATCACTTTTTGACTGGATGTTCTCTTTGACATTCAATCATCCAAGGTACAAGGCAATTGTATATCGATTCATCTGAGACATCTGTGCAGAATATAATTCAAAGCTAAGTGTCCCACTCAAAGGCCTAATGCCTTTCTGGGCTTCAAATCTTACCTGGATTTCTGTTTTCAAACTTATATTTCCCCTTATATTCTTGAAAATATTGCAGGTTCCCAATACCATTAATCATCTTGCACAATGATTCCGAACCCAAATAGAACCTGTTATTAACCGTAACCATACACTCTTTTCTCAATCTCACTTTACAGAAGAGCAGGTACAGAGTTCGTCTTACAATATAGGAATGTAGGGGATCTTCCACCTGCTGAGAACCTAAAATGTCCATGCAGAAATGATCCCTGGATAAGATGTAGGCAGCTATTGAGGAACTAAGAGGGCAAAAGTCATCTTCCAATGCAAAAACCCTGGTCAGAATGAAGGGATGTGTCTGAATCAGCCTCTCTCTTCTTAATGTAGAGAAGATGGACCAAACCAGGCCTGTGTGGAGAGCTGTTGCTGGGTGCCTATGGTTTACATACCATTCTAACTTGTGAAAGTGTCACAGGAAGTAGGGGCAGCCTCCATCTCATGGGACACTTGGAAGCAACTGAAGCAATTGTTAGGACAAAGTGGTTGTCACGGCAGTGACCTCACTCAGTTCCTGAAAGAATTGACCTACTTAACTTCCTTGTTGATGGAACTCTCTGAACTTGGTATCCAGGAAGCCAGGCACCCAGAGCCAGTCCCAGTCCCCGTCCCAGTGGGCTCAATTGTTTGTATTTACCATGGACATAGTCAGTCTTTTTTGGTACCTACTGATGTGAGGATGGTCAAATGACAGAATAGCTATGAAGAGGGTCCTTTCCTGGGAAAGTAGGTAGTTGCTCACCACTGGCTGCTGGCAACTTCACTGAGTTGAAAAAGGAGACAAGATCTGAGACCGTACAGGCCATTTCGGGGGAACGAAGTATGGCTCACCAGTCAGAGGACACTCCATATAGTCAGAGACTTACTTGGGGGAAGGAGGTGCCTTTTTGAGTGTGGGTGTGAGTATGTGGTTTTGTCTCATGTTCTGAGAATAGGTAGGAAAGTAGGTTTGTTTGTTTTGGGGTAGACTGTTTCTTGTATGTCGTTTGGCAAGGCGAGTGTTTCTATGTCTGTGTATCTTACTGTGTCAGTGGTTGTAGACAATAGAAAAGAGAATGCATCAATGGATGTGTTGTGTCTAGTAGAAAGCTCCCAGCATTCATCCTGCCCAATGTATGAATAGAGAGTGGGCAGCCTTATTGATGTGCAACACCTATTATATTCCTAAGTTTCAGTTTTCTTCCTGAATTCTCTCAACTCTCCAGAATAGGCTCATGGTTTTGTGTCCAAGATATGTACCACCTCCAAGCTCTGTGAAATGGCCATGTACTGAATAGCTGAAGGAAATGTGATCATCTCAGAAAACTCAAATACCAGTGTGAATAGAAAAGTCTCAGTGGAGAAACCCTGTTTTGGGCCTTTTACTTACCTATTTTTCTGTTGCCCTGAATGTCAGAAAGGTCTTTGCCTCAGGTCACACTTTGTGAAGCCTGAAGAAAATAGTTTTCAAATGGAAATGAATGGGCATCACCTGTGGCTCTTTCCTTAATTGCTTTGGAAATGGATGTGTCTGAATCAGTATCTTGGCCCTGTGTCAGGTTGTGGCTTAGATTCTCAAAACCAGATGGATCTAAAAAAGATGCCATGTGTGCATCCAAAACCAAAATGGCAAAAAGATCAGTTATAGTGGATGAAGCTTCTTGCCTTTCTCTATTAGTTTCCTGACATCCATCAAGTGAGAATAGGAATCCTTTGGGTAAAATTAGTACTTCAAAGCCCTGCAGAGGTGCTTGGGTTTCCTCATGACTCCAAATCACATAAAGAATCTATACCTGACTGTCAGTAGGCCTCAAATTGGAGAATCAGAGCAGTATTAAGAGCAGGCCTATTTGATCACTCCTGGTTCACAGGAAAGGTGTCCCGGCCACAATGACTTTAGGCAAATGAGGGGCAAGAGAACGTATTTTGGACACTGTCTTTGGATGTGCCCCTCATGGAAACCTCCAGCCAGAGGTTATGATTAGTATCTATATGGAAGAATATGAGGGCTATGTGGAAGTGTTTTGGTTTTAATTGTGGTCATTAGTGTGGTGGTTGGAAAAGATGACTGGGTCCATCGGGGTTTAAACTCTGATGTGATTCCCCTTTGAGACTGCGTTGTGGAACTGACCTCAGAGAAGAATTGCCATGATTTGTGTTGGCATTTTTGGAGGCCACGCATGAGAGTCGCCCTTGGAAACTGAGATCTAGACCAAGGGCGGCTTTCCACAGAGCACAGGGAATCTCAGCCATGATACCATATGATTTTATTCGGAAAGCCTTGGAATCCATAGTTGAGAGTCAAAACACACATGGACCTCACATTGTAGACCTCTATGTGCCTGGCTTCATGTAACCTTTTGCCCACTCTTTGGGAAGCCTTGCCTGTGAAATTTCTCCAGAGCTTTAATTGAAATGATCTTCCTCAACCTTTAATGGTTCCTGAATGAATGGAAACCCACAGTGCCTCCAACTTCATCCTTGAAAAATGGCTACATAAATACCATGACATTCTTGAAATTCCCTTGACCAGGTGGCACTGGAGAACCTTCGATGTCCTGTTGCTAATTCGAGTGTACAAGACAGTGCCTTGATTGACTGGGTTTCATGATAATGGTGTAGAACAGAGATGTCAGTACGTTGGAGCCTCCTGATTAGTGGTCATAGAACAGTGTTGTGCATGTGTGTGATAAAACATCTGTGGTGGGGCCATGTGGATCTGCCATTTACTTCCAAATGGGTTGCGACTGACATGGTGCAGCCAGCAGAACCTTGTATGTAAAGGCATCTTGTTATATGGAGAAATTTCAGGGCAATGTTCAGAATCAGGTTGCTATGGTCAAGGGGGCAACCTATGTGTGATAGAAGCCTATTTGGTGCATTCTCCTGCAGACCCTGACACACGACACATGACAGAACTCCCTCCAGCACTGTGTCCCAGTTGAACTTTTTGTTTTTCGAGAAGCAAATACCAAACTCCCAATGCAGCAGCAAGAAACACCACAAAAAGTGGAGGATGACCAAATAGCTTCACAGTCCACACGGAGAGACACTTAGCTCCCAGTGGCCACAGATATCTATAAAGAGAGAATTCAGCACTGCTGCCTAATGTTCATTGGAATATAAGAGACCATGTCCTCCAGGTCACATATATGCAGACCCAGCTTTGATGGTCTCACTACAAAGGAAGATAAAGCTCCTGACAACAACATATATTTCAAGTGCCCAACCTCAGAGGAAGTTTCTCAAGAAGTCTTTAGGCCAACAGAGCTCCATGATTGTGGAGTTTTATCCTGTCCCTTACTTTTGGAAACTCCTCTTGCACCTCCAAAGTTGTGAACTCCTGAGCAATTTCCATTCCAGATATGTATTCACAAATTTTATAACTCTTCTCCTCTAATTGTGTCTTAATTGGGGCGAAGGTAATGTCAAGTAATTGTTCTGGATGAGAGTGGGTGGATTTTTGTGTAGCACATATTTGCATACACATTGAATTCATTTTCCAATTTTCCATTTGAAATACTGAAACACTGACACTACCCCATACCCTACTAAACTCTGTCTACTAATCCTAATATGATGAAGAAAAATAACCCAAACAGAATTAAAATACAAGCAGTACAGAAAAGGCACAGTGTATAGTTGGACTTGCCTTTTGCATTATATAGAGTAGGAGTTATAAATCTACTCATTTTTTTGTTGAAATAGTTCTCAATGTGTTTTTAAAGTTAACAAATATATGAATTCCTGTCTCCCTTTCGCTGTAGCGTATTCAGCACATGTATTTTTATAAGCACATGTATAATCCTACCTGGTACCACATGTACACTATTGTGTGGTACCTGAATAGGCAGATACAAATTGTGAGAAGAGATCACTCCTCCTAAACGCTGTTGGAACTGAACATTCACCCTATGGGTGAGCTTCCTAGCTGAACAACATTATATATAAATCCATGTTCAGTAAAATGAATATTTTTGATCTGTGGATAATATATATTTCATGGTGAATTTCAATTGGCATATAGTGCTAATTTTTAATATCTGTGTGTGTGTATATATATATATATATATATATATATATATATATATATATATATACTCTCCAGATTTTTCAAAATATGAAATATATGTGTCTTATTATACATTTCCTAAAGTCATTTATATTCATGTATGTGGATTTATAATAATCTTTTAACAAGATTATTTTCAGAAATATTCATCCACCTGGAATACCTATTTGTTTCCAACACTGAAAACTAACTTAAGTGAATGGTGTATACAAATCCTAATATTTCTACAGTAACTGACTCAGTTTAACATCAATGCAAGTAGACTCCTATGGGACATGATGTGTATTTTGAAGTTCATTTTTTTCAACACTTGTACATTACTATTTCTTTAGTTCATGCACATCATTGGATATATATTTCATCCATAAGTTTGCAATTTTATTGGCATTTGTTTCACTTTCAATCACTTTCTACTTCAGAACACATATATTTCTCCATGTTTCTTGACTGGTCTTTTCATGAGAATTCTTTCCAAACACATTATTTTTGATTTTCATAATTACTTTTGAAGGAAATCTCACACACCCTAGATAATGAACCATAACCATAATATTACCATTAGATGTATAACTGGTTGGAATGAATGATTGTATATCAATAAATGATTTCTTATATATTTTCAGATATCAATTCAATACATTATTTAAAGTGGAACCTGTTATATTATTTAAACACAGTATTGTCTATTCATGCATTATCTCTATATCCATATACACAGGGTACACGTCTTTATAACCCCAATACTAATTATTAGGTCTTGAAAATATTCCTCCAAGAAATGGTGGAAGAAATACTCATGTCACCTGACCTACATATACATTTTATCACAGTAATATTCTGGACACAAAAAGCAAAGTTCACACTAATGATTGTACCAATGGAATGGTCGAGTGAGCATTTTAGGAAGAGACCACCAAGAGACTGTCTCATGCAACAGCAAAGTGTGTATTGGGGGTCCAGCATGCTGCAGCTCAGAGCTCACTTGAATTTAGCAGAGAGCCCTGAGAATAGCTTAAGCAGAGCTTATGTACTTTCTATGGAGAAGGCAGGGTGTGAAGTTTATTGATGGGTCAGGGTGAGTGGGCGGTTTGCTTGTAAATGTGTGAGGGAGTACATTCTGCAGTTTGGCAGTTGGGGACAACACATTCTGGGAACAAGTTTAGCAAACAGTTCTCAAGATTTCAACAGTGTTTTGTTAAGCATACAGAAAAACAGGAAGTGACAAGTACCTATTTAATAAACCTTTCATTTCCCACTTCTTGTTCTGGTTACTTTTAATCAAAAAAGTGATCATTGGGGGGTGTCACATTTTATGTCTGCTAGTGAGTTATATTGTTGTCTGATTACCATAAGTTTAACTTGTCCAATTTGAGCTTGGAGAAAGGAAACTACACGGTTGAGCAAACAGGGCCCTACAGTTAGCAATAATATGAGGATTATTAATGGACTGGCCAAGGCAGATAAAAGCGTAGTTAACCCAAGGGACTGTGTGAACCAAGACTCAAACCACGCTTTTTGGGCCTCTGTCTCTCGTTGACGCTCTTCAAGGCGTTTTCTTAATTTACTCATAGATTCTTTTACAACTCCAGTATTGTCAGCATAAAAAAAAAAATTCTTCCCTCATTGCAGCACAAAGGCCCCTTCTCTCATGAAGAGGAGGTCCAACCGTCGCCTATTCTGTGAAACTACTTCGGAGAGAGAGGTTAAAGATTCCTGTAAAGCTGGGATTGAGGTTTTTAATATCTTTAAGCATTGGTCTATTGCTGCTTCTCATTGAGTCATTTGTTGTGTCCCATGGACTAGGTCAGTGGTTCCTGTGCCCACACCTGCAGCAACTCTTATTCCAAATAGGATGGCTAAAGTGAGGGATACAGGTTCCCAGCGGAACCGGGTTTTATGCCCCCCCTATTTGAACTTTAAATGAACCTGTGTCATGATAGAGCACTCTGGGAAACATCTGCACCATTACATAATTAATCACATCTATTGACCATTTTATGAACACATAAACAATAATTAAGTATATAGAATTATACTGTTGAAGGAACAGACAAGAAAAGGCACCTAAGATAGCACCGAAGCTAGGGAAGCAGTCCTATTTGGTTGCAAAAGGATGTAGAGAGCATTGCTTCTGTTGTAATCAATTAATCCTCTGAACCCCAAGTTTAGGTTGTTTCAGAATTTTGTAGCCAACATGTAAGGGAATGGGCTCAGAATATCACAGTCTGCAGAAGTTCACAAAAAGCAGTTTTTGTTTCTGTTTTATTTCTTCTATTTTGGCAAGTTAACTTTTTAAGGACACCTGGGAGGGGGAGAGCTTTTGTCTTCTCTTTTTTTTTCTCCCTGCCAGCTGTTAAAATGGAGCCCAGTTGGTAACTTCTTTATCTTAGAAATGTAGCAATCTCTGTGAAGCTCCAGCTCAAGGCCAGAGGCCTTGTTCACATATTTTGTGAAAAACTAGTAAGGGGTGTCTAGCTTAGGAGTGCTGATTTTTCCAGCCAGTGGCAACTAGAACAGGGCAACAAGAAAAGAGGAAGTTTATCTACATTGAACTCTTTCATAGGGATTATTTTGCTGAAAGTCCTAAAGTCAGTCATGGTGAAGACTTCTGGAGAAGGTCACTTAAGAATTTTCTGTGGTCTTGGTACAGAGGGGGAAGAGTGGAAGGCACGGGGTGAGAGCAGCTCCATGGATCTGAGAATCAGGAAGGAGAGATTAAAAGACTAATGGGAAAGGGGTTTGGGATTTTGCTAGCAAAAAAAAACTTGAGCAGTAGAGCAAGTAGAGCAGAGGGGAAGATGGGAGTGAGTATCTCAAAAAGCCTGTGAGGGATTTTAAATTCTTAGTAACCTGTATTCAGTGTCGACAATGCAACTTTAAAGGTAATTTTTATTACATATTGGATAGGGGTCTGAGGGCTCTTCTCAGCTGGTTTGAGCTTTGGGTTAGCAGGTAAGAGGACCTGTTGGGACCCATTGTGGGCACTGACAGAAGAATAGAAGAGTGTCTGGGTTTAGGGGTACCTAAGTACCTGCTACCTCAGCAAGGGGGCAATGGTCTGAGAAAGGGTAGAGGTTTGGGTTTTTGATCTAGTAATTGGAGGGGAGAAATCAAATTCCTGAGGTGAAAGTGACAGCAGAGAGTCTGGAGCAGAAATCTGAGGGTGAGGATCTATTAGAGAAGCATAGTTCAGGATGTGAGCAAAGGAGGAAAAAGGCCTGCACATAGGGGAATTTCCTTCAACCCTTTTGAGCACTTGCCGAAGTTAAAAAGTCCATGCAGAATTTGAGGATCTAGAGACCCCTCTGGGGGACATGGATTTTGGTTGTCTAATTGGTAATATGGCCAATGCTGTGTACTGAATTTGATGAGGAGTTTGGGTTCCAGCAGGCAGCCCCTGTATGCTCAGATCGCCATGACTTACAGAAGAAGTCGGCTTTTCCCCACACAGCCATGGCTGTTTGTGGATTTGATAGTCCGCCGGGCAAACATAGTAATCTAGGCTAGCCAAACTGCATCTGGCTCACGTGTCCCTACATCCATAATGTTGGTTTCCATTACCTATGGTACGAAAGTGATTTAATGGAATTTTAGTGGAATCCTGTTCATCAGGGCTATCCCAATATGAAAGACCTATAGGTAGCTGACAAATGTCTGGGTGGAGGGATGGCCACCAGGTCCCTCAGTGGGCTGTATTCGAGGTAGACCATACTTGTTGTCTAGTAGGATTTTTGATCAGCCATCGCTGCTGAACGGGCTGATGATGCTTAGGAATACTGGTGGCCAAGGGGAGAGTCTATAGCCTTATCCACATGGCGAACACACAGTTTGAAAGGGTTACCAGTCTTTTCCAGCTTCCAGCCAGAGTGGGGACATGGCGCAGGCTTGAGATGAGAGGCATTGATCCAGGAAGTGATTCCGTCTACCTTTACCACTGTAGGTGTTATAAGTAGCACCTGGTATGGTCCTTTACACCGGGGTTTCAGGAATGAAACCTGATGTCGTCTTTAGTAGATGAGGTCTCTTACTTGATATTGATGTGGAGTCCCATCATACCCTGGTTGGTAGGAAGGGGCCAGATGTTTCAACAAGTACCGCTGAGTTCTTTCAAGAGCTTTAAGTCTGTCAAGCAAGGGGGTGTGGAAGGGATCGTTAGGTCTTAGAGTTGGGGTTAGGTCCCTTACTGGAGCAGGGGCACCATAGAGAATTTCATAGGGGGTGAGGTTAGACAAAGAAACAGAGGGAGTAATTCTTGCATGAAACAGTGCAGAAGGCAGGAGCATAGTCCAATCTTTTATGCCAGTTTCTAAGCTTAATTTCGTTAAGGTCACTTTAATGGTTCTTTTTATTTTTTTAACCTGTCCTGAGCTCTGGGGTCTATAAGCACAATGTAACTTCCAATAAACCCCTAGAATTCTGGCTAACCCCTGTCTTACCTGGGCCATGAACGCCGGCCCATTATCAGACCCATATTAACTTAGGCAGGCAGAATCTTGGAAAAATATCTTTCAGGATCTTTTTGACCACCATTTGGGCCGGTTTTTTTTTTCTTTTCTTTTCTTTTCTTTCTTTTTTCTTTTCTTTTTTCTTTTCTTTTCTTTTCTTTTTTTTTTGTTGGGGATGCTTCAATCCATCCTGAAAATGTATCTACAAAGACTAGGAGATATTTAAGTCCATACATTGCTGGCTTAATTTCAGTAAAGTCAACTTCCCAATTCCCAGAATTGTCCTGGTCTGGTTCCTCATAGGTGCTTTCCTGCAAGAAGCTTGGAAGTGTAAGCATTAACCAATTGACAGACCCGACAGGCTTTTGTTACCCATTCAGTTCTTCCCTTTCTCTTTGAATCGGTTAGTGGAAAACTCTGTTCTTGATCCTTCAGGAATGCCTGCAATTTCTTTGAACCAAGGTGAGTGAGTTGATATACATTTTAACTTAGTGTAGGGCTTTCTGAAATTGCAGGCTAAGCTCAGTGAAGTTGAGGGTTCAGTGTCAGAGTCTTTAGGTGTTATCAAAAGCTTCCTGGTTCTCAGGGGTTCATTGGAAATGGGCATCTCCCTTTAGCACCGGGTATAAAGGAACAGCTAATGATGCAAACCCAGGTATCCATAACCTGCAAAAGCCAGCAGTCCCAAGAAACTCTCTGAGTTGTCTGCTGTTAGATCTGTGTGGTATCTGCACAACAGTTTGTTTTCTTTGCTCAGTGAGCCATCCTTTACCGCCCCTAAGTGAATAGCCCAGGAAGATTACTTCATGCTGGCAAATTTGGGCCTTTTTGGCAGAAGCTCTACACGCCAGTTTAGCAAGCTCAGATTATAGTGCTTGGGTCCCAGATTCACAGTTTTCCTTAGTGTTGGCTGCCAGTAGCAGGCCATCCACATGTTGAAGCAGGGTGTATAGTTCTGTAGTTGTTGAGATCTCTGTGGAGAGCTTCATCAAAGAGAGTGGGGGAGTTTTTGAACCCCTGTTTGAGTCTAGTCCAAGTTAGTTGACCAGACGTTCCGGTTTCTGGGTCTACCCACTCGAAAACAAACAGCAACTGACTATCTTTATGCAGAGGCAAGCAAAATAAAGCATCTTTTAAGTACAGAACAGTATACCATTTCTGCTCAGGGTTCAGAGTGCTAGGCAGATTGCACAGATTAGGTACCATGCGGTGAATGTCCTGCACTCTGTTGTTGATCTCTCGTAGGTCTTTAACAGGGTGATAGTCCCTGGTTCCTGGCATTTTTTAATGGTAGCAGGGGAGTGTTGCAGGCTGATTAACAGGGCCTTAGGACCCCTAAGATCAGATATTTCTGAATATGGGGCCTTATCCCATCTTTAGATTTTTGCCTAGAGTATATTTTTTGACATTGATTGGAGAGGCTGAGGTTTTTAACTCCACTGTTATTGGAGGTTTTTTAATGGGCAGGCCTAAGCCATCAGTTTTGTCCAGGCATCTGGGTAATATGTTATCCAATTCTGGGGTAACGTGCCTGTTTGATCAGTCTTGTGTGGTGTGAAGAGTTGATGTTCATCTTCTACTGACAGTTAAAGCTGTGACTATAGGAGTTTTTACTGAAGGATTTATAATTTTCACTTTGGGGCCTTCAGGGATAAAAGTTATTCTGGCCCGGAGCTTGGTGAGCAGATCTCGGCCCATTAATAGGGCCGGGCATCTTGGGATTACTAGGAAGGAGTGATGGATTTTTTCTTTCCCCAGGTCCATGATCCTCTTAGTTGTCTATGCCCGATATTTACTGCCATTAGCCTCTTGAAATAGAGACCTTTTATTTGATGGAGGGCCCAATGGGGCTTTAAGGGCTGAGTATACTGCCCCTGTATCCACTTCAAAGTGTACTGGGGTACCCTCCACTTCAAAAGTTACCCTGAGCTCGGGAAGAGGATCTGAGCCACGACTTTCTTAGTCATCCTCCAGAGTCAGAATGTCTGGCTGGTGTGGCTGTCTCATTCTCGGGCTCTTTTTGGCCCAGTGTCCTTTTTCTTTTGAGTAGGCATATTGATCTGAGGCCAGGGGTGGCTTTTGGCGTGTGCCCAGGTATCCCTTCCTGTATCCCTGTTTCTTAATTTCTGTCCTATTTTTTGTTGTGACCAGGACCTTAGTCAATGCATTAGTCTATCTTTTGCTTCTCACATCCTCTCTTTGCTCCCTTTCTTTCTTCCTCCTTTGTTCCTTCTCTTCCTCAGTTTATCTCTTATAGTTTACTTTTTTAGTCTTCTCTGACTAAATCTCTCAAAGCCATATCTTGTAATCCATCTACGCATTGTAACTCTATTTTAATATCCAGGGCAGCTTGCCCAATGAAGGCCATCATGACAGATGGCTTTTGATCCTCTGCCTGAGGATCGAAAGGAGTATATCTCCTATATGCCTCCATAAATCTCTCTAGAAACATAGAGGGAGATTTATCAGGCCCTTGAATAATCTCTCTAACCTTGGCCCAATTAGTTGGTCACCTTAGCGGCTGCTTGGAGACCCGCTATTAGAGCCCGGCAATAAGTGGACGGATGCTACCTACCTTCAAACGTGTTGGTGTCCCAGTTCGGTTGGTTCAATGGGAAGCCGGCTTTGATGATGTGGGAAGAGGTGTCGGTCACCCATCTTGTCCGAGGATATTTTTTTTTAGCTTCCAGAAGGTTTTTCTCTTGTTCCTCTGTCATGAAGAGAGTCTGTAGGAGTTGTTGGCAGTCATCCCAAGTAGGCAGGTGTGACAACGCCGGCAAGTTCTTTGAGTTCTTTTACCGGGGCCAGCTTTGTCCAGGGAAGGAGTGGCTTTGTGTGCTGCCGGGTAGTAATCTGGAGGGCGCTGGGCCGGCCTAGCTTCCTCCAATGGTGGAGAGGCTGAGTCAGCAGCAAGGGAATCACTTAGAGGGTGTTGGGTGTTGGGGGAAGAGGGTAGGGGATAAGGAGGGTGCGGAGAGTCTAGTTGAGTCTTGAGACTTAGGAAGAACAAAGGGTGGAGGAGGAGGAGCAGAGGGTTTGAGAGATAGAATCATGGGGGAAGGTGGAGGAGCGGGGGCAGGGAAAAGGAAAGGCTTCACAAATGGAGGAGGAGATTTGCACAGGTCCTGCAAAGTTAAGATATATGGCTTTTGATCTGGATGGCTATGTGGCCCCAGTTGAAAGACAATATTTCTGACTTTTTGAATTAGTGGGGAGTAGAAAGTTTCTTTAGGGGCCATCCGACTCCAAAGGTGGGTCATTTTGAGGCACGGAGAGTCTGCCAGTTCCAGCGTTTTACTGAAATAGAAAGATTCTGAGCCCTTAAGTGGACTTTGGTCCACTGAACAAGAGTCAGGGACAGAGGCATTGAAGTGCTCTGTCCCATAATGAAAGATATACAAACAGTGAAAGCAATGACACACAACACAGACAAGACAAGACAATAAAGACAGGCAATGGACGTCCAATACTGAGACCAGGACTGATTAGCCAGCAAAACCTGATGTGCTGGCAAAACCGAATCCGAAACAAAAAAATCACTGAGTCGAGAATACTATTGTTCCTCTATTTTCCGAATCCTCTGGGGGCATCCCCCAGGAACGTGACCTGTGGCTCGGTGACACGTCTGTCAGCCAGCATCTGAGAGAGCTCACGCTCATCACCGATAGCCATTTTGCAAAGCCCTAACCTGAAACCTGAAACACGAAAGTGGTACCTTACTTATCCTGATAGGAGCTCTTTGGGAGTCTTTCGTACACCACTGATGGATCTTGCTGGGGGTTTCAGATGTGAAGTTCTGGCAAGCATTGGAGGAAGAGACCACCAAGAGACTGTCTCATGCAATAGTATAGGGTTAATAGGGAGTACGGCATGCTGGGGCTCAGACCTCACTTGGATAGAGCAGAGAGCCCTGAAAGAGCTTAAGCAGAGCTTATATTCTTTTCATGGAGAGGACAGGGAGGGAAGTTTATTGATGGGTCCGGGCGACTGGTCGGTTTGTGAGCAAATGGGTGAGAGAGTACATTCTGCAGTTTGGCAGTTGGGGACAACACATTCTGGGAACAGGATTGGCAAACAGTTCTCAAGATTTCAACAGTGTTTTGTTAAGCATACAGAAAAATAGGAAGTGACAAGTACATATTTAATTCACCTTTCACCAAAGCCTAAAAGGAAAGTGAGCATGGATTACTAAAAACATCCATGTCCAGGTTGCCTAATGCTCTCAAATATCAATCGTATTGGTGACTACATATTTGTTTCTTCCTAAGATTTTCTATTCAACCTCAACCCTGTTCAAAATATCTAATTCTATCACTCACTTTATACTTTGGCTGAATTCCTAATGTCTCTATTGATTTCTGCTTTCCTACATATTTATCCCAGTTCATCATTGTGATTGACTCTTCACATGGGCTGACATATACATTCACTCTCTACCCGAAACCCTATTGCTAAAAAACTTTTGGTATCAATCCTATACTCACTCTTCCTTCTAAACCTACCAATTATCTTCCTAATCCTACTGACTATCGCTTTTGGACTGGATGTTCTCTTCGACATTCAATCATCCAAGATGCAAGGTCCTATGACGCCTATGTTGAATTATCTGAGACACCTGTGCAGAACATAATTCAAAGCTAAGTATCCCAATCAAGGGCCAAATGCACTTCTGGGCTTCAAATTTTACCTAGATTTCTGTTTTCATACTTATATTTCACCTCTATATTCTTATTAACAAGGCAGGTTCTCAATACCATTATTCATCCTGCAGAATGATTACTAACATAAATCAAACATGTTATTAACCCTAACCATACACTGTTCACTCAATATAACTTTAGAGAAGAGCAGGGACAGAGTTGGTCTTACAATACAGGAATGTAGGGAATCTTCCACCTGCTGGGAACCTCAAAAGTCCATGCAGAAATTATCCCTGGAGAAGATGTAGGCAGCTATGAAGGACCTAAGAGAGCAAAAGTCATCTTCCATGGCAAACAACCTGGGCAGGATGAAGGGTTGTGTCTGAATCAGCCTCTCTGATCTTAATGTAGAGAGGATGGAACAAACCAGGCCTGTGTGGAGAGCTATTGCCAGGTGAGTAGGGTGGATACACTATTTGAACTTGTGAAAGTGTCACAGGAAGTAGGGGCAGCCTCCATCTCATGGGACCTATGGAAGCAACTGTTAGGACAAAGTGGTTGCCAAGGCAGTGACCTCATTCAGTTCCTGGTGGAAGTGACCCACCTCACTTCCTTGGGAAAAAAACTCTCTGAACTTGGGGTCCATTAAGCCAGGCACTCAGAGCCACTCTCAGTCCCAGTTCCAGTAGGCACACTTGTTTGGATTTACCAAGGACAGTGTCAGTCTTTCTTGGTACCTACTGATGTGAGGATGGCCAAATGCCAGCAAAGCTCTGAAGAGGGCCCTTTCCTCAGAAAGTAGGTAGGGGCTCACCACTGGCACCTGACAACGTCACAGAGTTGACCAAGGAGACAAGATCTGAGACAGGAGAGGCCATTTCCGGAAAACATACTAAGACCCACCAGTCAGAGGATACTCCGGATAGTCACAGACCTACTTGGGGGAAGGACATGACTTTGTGGGTGTGGGTGGGAGTTTATGGTTTTGTCTCATGTTCTGAGAATAGGGAGGAAAGGCGGTTTGTTTGGTTTGGAGGGGACTGTTTCTAGTAAGTCGTTTGACAAGATGAGTGTTTCTATGTCTGTATGTCCCACTGTGTTCGTGGTTGTAGACATTAGAGAAGAGAATGCATCAATGGATGTGTCCTGTCTAGTAGAAAGCTTCACAGCATTCATCCTGCCCAATTAATGAATGGACTTTGGCTTGCCTTATGGATGGGTAACACCTACTATCTTCCTAAGTTCCTGTTTTCTTCCTGAATTTGGGCCACTCTCCAGAATAGGCTCATGGTTTTGTGTTCAATATATGTACCATCTCCAAGCTCTGTGATATGGCCATGTACTGGATAGCTTAAGGGATTGGGGGAATATCAGAAAACTCAGATATCAGTGTGACCAAAAAAGTCTAATTGGAGAAACCCTGCTTTGGGCCATTTGCTTACCTATTGTTCTGTTGCCCTGAATGTCAGGAAGGTCTTTGCCTCAGGCCACCCCTTTGGGACGCCTGAAGAAAACAGTTTTCAAATGGAAATTAATGGGCATCACCTGTACCTCTTTGCTTAATTGCTTTGGAAAGGGATGTTTGTGAATCAGCCTCTTGGCCATGTGTGAGGCTGTGGCTTATATTCTCAGCACCTGATGGATCTAAAGAAAGATTCCATGTGTGCTTCCAAAAGCAAAATGGCCCAAAAAGCAGTCTTTGTGGATGAAGTCTCTCGCCTTTCTCTATAAGGTTCCTGACATCCATCTAGTGAGAATAGGGATTCTTTGTGTCAAATGAGTTCTTCAAAACTCTGCAGTGGCAAGTCTTTAGGTGCCTGGGTTTTTTCATGACACCAATTCAGATAAAAAATCTAAACCCGACAGTCAGTAGGCCTCAAATTGGAGAAGCAGAGCAGTATTTACGTCAGGCCTATGGTCACTCCTGGTTCTCAGGAAGGGTGTCCAGGCAACCCTGACTTTAGGCAAATGAGGGGCTAGGAAGGTTATTTTGTACACTGTCTTGGGATGAGTCCCTCATGGAAAACTCCAGCCACAGGTTATGATGAGTGTCTATATGGAAAAAGATGAGGGCTTTGTGGGAGTGTTTTGGTTTTAATTGTGGGGATTTGTGTGGCGGTTGGAAGTGATGACTGGTTCTACCTGGGTTTGAACTCTGGTGTCATTCCTTTAGAGTCTGAGTTCTGGAACTGATCTCAGAGAAATATTGCCATGAATTGTGTTCGGATTTTAGGAGGCCACGCATGGGATTCGCCCTTGGAAACTGAGATCAAGGACCAGGTTTGTTTTCCACAGAGCCTGAGAATCTCAGCCAGGATATCACAAGATTTTTTTCTGAAAGATTAGGCATCCATAGTTGAGAGTCAAAACACCCATGGACGTCACATTGTAGACCTTAATGGGCCTGGAGGCATATGAGCCTTTGGCCACTCAATGGGAAGACTTGCCTGTGAGAGTACTCCACAGCTTTCATTGAAATGACCTTCTTCACCATTTTATGGTTCCTGAATTAACTGAAACCCACAGTGCCTCCAACTTCATCCATGAAAAATTGCTAGTTAAATACCATGAAATTTTTGAAATTCCCTTAACCAGGTGGTACTGGAGAGCCTTTGGATGTCTTGTTGCTGATCATGAGAGTACCATAGAATGCCTAGATTGTCTGGGTTTCATGAAAATGGTGTAGAACAAAGATGCCAGTAAGTTGGAGCCTGCAGAGTAGTGGGCCTATTGAAGTGGTGGGCAGGTGTGTGATAATACATCTGTGGTGTGGCCATGAGGATTTGCCATTGCCTTCCAAATGGCTTGTGAGTGACATGGTGCAGCCAGCAGGCCCTTCTATGTAAAGGCATCTTTTTATATGGAGAGGTTTCAGGGCAAATTTCAGAGTCAGATTGCTATGGACAAGGGGGCAAGCTCTGTGGGATAGAAGCCTGGTTGGTGCATTCTCCTGCAGACTCTGACCCACCACAAGTGACAGAACTCCCTCCAGCACTGGGTCCCAGTTGAACTCATTGTATTTCATGAAGCAAATACCAAAATCGCAGTGCAGCAGCAAGAAACACCACTAAAAGTTTAGGATGACAAAATGTCTTCACAGTCCACACTGGGAGACACTTAGGACCCAGTGGCCACAGTTTACCTACAACGAGAAAATTCAGCACTGCTGCCTCATGTTCATTAGAATATAAGAAACCATGTCCTCCAGGTCACACAGATGCAGACCCAGCTTTGATGGTCCCACTAGAAAGGAAGCTAAAGGTCCTTACAACAACATATATTTCA
The DNA here is from genome assembly GCF_048772815.1 of Callospermophilus lateralis. Lineage (NCBI taxonomy): Eukaryota > Metazoa > Chordata > Mammalia > Rodentia > Sciuridae > Callospermophilus > Callospermophilus lateralis. Next base: position 695,206 of record NW_027514896.1, read on the forward strand.
AGTGCCCAACCTCAGAGGAAGTGTCTCAAGAAGTCTTTAGGCCGGCAGAGCTCCATGTTTTGTGAGTGTTTTCCTGTTAGATCTGGACACAAGAGAAGACCAATGACACCAATAAAAATTAAATTAAATTAAGCTTATTATTTCCACTGGCCATCCTGCCTCTCCCTCCCAAAATGGCGGGAACAAGACAGCAACCCCAGCTTTCCTACAGCCCAGCTTCATGGACCAGAAATTTACACAAAATGGGCATTACATTTAACAGAACTCTGACAAGCATCACACTAATGGTAGTTTATATATATATATATATATATATATTTTTTTTTTTTTTTTTTTTTGCTGTCCCTACATCAGAATTTATGAGGACCATTAGAGCCTCAGAGAGGGTTGTTGTCTGGCCAGGGAGGGCAAATATTTATGATATGTCACTAAAGTTTCAGAGAGGGCTGCTATCAGGTCGGAGAGCCAGACATGGCTCAGTTCAAACACTGGCAGGCATTCCAAGCAGGTTCAGAATTTTCAGTAATTTATGGTAAAGCCAAAATTATCTTTTCATGGCTTTTTGGCAAGATGGCTTCCAATTTTAATAAAAGATCAGGTTGGGTCTATCATTCCCCCCTTTTCTCTGTGTCCCTTTCAAATCTTTGATAGATTAGGGGTAGAGCACTGAGGAAATTTTAATCCCTCAGGTAAAAGTCTCCAAATTTTTAGAGCTCACCCAAAACCAGTCTCCCTGATTTTACCTGACTTAATTAATTACTTATATTGATTGTCTATTTATATTTGGCTCCATTGTTGTAATAAGAGAGGCGTCACCCATTTTGGCTTCTTCTGAGCTGAGAGAGGATGACGTGAGTAGGCATGGTGTGAGAGACATGAGTTGCCTTTTAGAAGTAGTTGAGGGACATGAGTTGCCTTTTAGAAGTCAGTTCGGTTTGAAGTCTGGTTGGGGAAGAACAGGTTGTAAAGTCATCTGGGGATTGGTTATTACATGAGAGAAACAAAAACCATGAGTACTGAATAAATGTTGCAGCAGCTGGAACATGTCACTGTATAGAAGTTCCCTCTCCAGTCTTTAATATCCCCAGTTATAAAGACTGTCAATTTAATATTTAACTTTTAGTATTAGAGTTGTCCCACCCCATAAGATATAGTTTAATAATTTAGTGTCATCTGATCTTGAAAATCCTTTTACCAGTATGACCTCTGTGTCTAATAGATAAACCTTTAATTTTGATACTCAGGACTGGATAATCGTACTAGCCAACACCAAGCTTACCTGTGTAGGTTAGGAATATATTTAGGCCTTAAACTGAAAATTTCTGAATCTGGCAGCTCTTCTTGATAGTCTCTTTTAATAAGTATCAGGCATTCCTGTCAGAGAATCCTTCTTTGTAGCCTCCAGTCTTACTTATTTTGGGAGGCTAACATAAAGTGTGTACCTTAAAATATTATTATTATTATTATTATTATTATTATTATTATTATTATTATTATTATTCAAAATGTCCAGGAATGGCTGTATTTTGGTTTTCACTGTCTTTGCTAAGTGTTTAAGATGAAGCATTCAAACTGACTTTTGTTTCTATCTATTGTTAACAGTCAGGTGAGCTTTTATGGGAGTCATAAACTGGGTAAACTTGAGAGCACTTTCTCAGTTCTGCTAGAGCCATTTGCGCTAGGTGGGTCCAGGTCTTGTTTGACCATGTGGCTTCCCTCGGAAGCATCAGGGATTTCTTTCTTCTCTGATGACTCTTCTCTTCATAGCAAATGCACTGATTGGCTTTCTGTTCTCCAGTGGTCTCATTAATCTCCCTGATGGGGAGTTTTTATAGCCCAGAGTTGCAAAACTCTTTAGAGAAGTCCCCTGTTCCCTGGATTCAGACTGACTCAGAGGGCAAGAGACAAATATTGGTTTCCTTGGCCCTTTTCAATTAATTTTAATTTAAAATCCTAATCTTAAACATATATCAAATAAATTTTAACAGCCTGATATTAAGAGCACCAGGCTTTAATGTCTATAACTTTATAATTATTTATCTTTTTATTAATTGGGATCTGTATTATTCTGTCTGTCTTGTAGGTGATAACTTACTCTCTGAAATTAACCCATGTTTTGTTCTTAAAGCAACACTTCTTTAAAACACTAACAGGGAATCTTTAGATCACATATAAGAAAATTACAAAATAAAATTTTTTAACAACAGTAAAAATACTTAGTTCGTTTAATAGCTACCCTGAATTTTTTGGCTGAGTCATACATTATATCCCCTGTTTGAGATCCTAGGAATCTTGACATTAAAAAAGAACTTTTAACATAACTTTAAAGAAATAAAATCTGACCTACTGCTTTTGTATTCATTCTCACATGAAATAAGATGGGACACACAGCCTTATCTCAGGTAAGGCAGGGCTCTTTATAAATCTTAAGTGTTTTAGTTCTAAAGCTGATCTTTATTTTTTAAATATTAAATTAAAAAGTTTACATAAATTGTTTGAGGTCACATGAACATTAGCTAACACCATATAAAATCACTTTAAAATATGAATTAAACAAATGCTGAAAGTTTTTAACCTTTACATAGATTAGGCTCTCATTAACATAAAGTACATTTAAATTGTTCCCCAATGTAAAAAGTAAGATTAAACTTTACATATCTTATTGATAACAGGTGAATAAATCCCCATAAAACTTCAGAACACCAGCTTGATATAATGCTCTTTTAAAATTTTTACCTTACAGACTTGCATACCTGTAAGATATGAGCACATTAGTAGCATCACAATTACATTGATGTTTCTACATTAACCAAGTTTAGCTTTTAAAGAAATGGCAGTACAGTGCTCTAAAATTACAGTTCTAATTTAATCAGTTGTTTAATTTCTATGGTTGCTTGCACAAGAAAAAATAAAACTTAATAAACACAATGTTATGGGTAAACTTATGTTTTAAGAAATTTTTGTCTCTTTAACACATGATTGATTTTTACAATCTTTTACAGAATTTAGTCAAACTTATACAGACGTTAGTAAGTCAATCAGATATCTAACAAAAGTACTCGTGAATGAGTAATCCCATATCAAATTTACTTTACTTATTTATCAAAATATTAGACACATGTATTGAAGAGTGTAAACCATTTTTATGTTGAAGGAAAAGTCCTAGAACCAAGGCATATTAGACATTTTGTAGATATTAATATTTTATCAGATTTTTGAATACCTAGAAAAACTTGAAAGCTTAAATTTAAAGACATTTATTTTTATCTGTTTATCAAATTTAATTGAATTATTTAAATCACGTGAATTGAAGATCTTTAGATCCACTTTTTAAAATTTGTTTTTATGAGTGCTTTTTTTAATGAGTGCTCCTTATATATATTAATTTGTATATCATATATAAAATATATGGACATATGTATATATACACATACAACACATAACAAAATTGAGCACACATAATAATAGTAAAGGCCTTGTAGCTTTTCGCAGGTGAAATCTCCATTGCAATGTTTCAAAAAGTCCACAGTTGGTCAAAGATAGTACTGATCAGAAAAACATTAACCTAGGTCTGTATGATCAAAATCATGAGCTCAAAAAAAAATAAAGTATCTAAGGAAAAAAATAAGAGTCCTAGAAAAAATGACTGGCCAGTAATTAGTAAATACCATACAATTTACCTTTTTTTCTCTTAGGCCTCAGATCAGTCTCCTACTAAGCTTGCAGGCTTCTTTCATTTGCCTTTCAAAATAAGTCATGGCTGAGGTCTGGAAGGAGCAGGAAAAAACTGCTTTTCTGAGCAGACACCTCAGGCCTAAGGCATTTTAACCATAATTTTCAGGTTCGGATGTTGAAAATTATGGTACAAGTTTAAGATACAATTCACAAAATTTTATATCTTTACATCTTGTTTTGTCAACAGATATCATACTATGATTTACAATCCTTGTCCAGATTAATGCTCTCGAACACACAGTGATATTTTCACAGGCTACCCAATTCAAAATTGGTGAAAAATAAAGACTGAATGATTGGGAAGTTACTTGCCAATTTGGAAGTAGAGTTCTTTAGTTTTCCATCCTAAGTATTTAAGTTCTCTGGCATGAATTATCTGAAATCATAAACTAAACCCTTACCTAAACCCGACTTTTAACTGCAAGATTTTGCAATGCTTCAAAAACCCATTCAAATACCAGATTGTTACAAGAAAACATCATCATTTAGACACACATTCAGCTAAGATCATTCCCAAGAAACAATTTATAATATCAACACATTATTGCACATGTCTTAAAGGGCCAGAAACAAAGACACAAGACAGACAGAAAGAAGGTCCAGACTATGGCTGTCAGACAGAATCCTTTAAACCTGAGCAGATAAGAAAAAAAATCTCCTACACCAGTGGCACCATAGATGTCCACAAGGGGGGGGCAGATGTTTTAACAGAGGGGCAACCTGAAATGTACAATTAAGGGTCTCCATGGTGACTTTAATGCATTTAGTGTCCCCTTTTTCTTTTTCTCTTTTTTAACAAGACAGTGGTGGCATAATTCTTACAGTGCAGGGAAGGAAGGAGGGAATTCCCTGAAGCAACAGGGCTTCAGCAGCTGCTGGGAGTCCCTCAGTCCCTCCTTTTACTTACAGGATTATCTCCTCTGGTTCGGTTCCACCCCAAGCATGTTCCATCTAGTAACATTTCAGTAGTCAGCTCTAAAAATGTTCCGGGACAGGGGGTGGGGGAGGGATTTATCAAAATTTGTAACTTAAAGTTTGGCTCCTGACCTTGAAGCCAATTAATGCCAATTTAATAATGAGGACAAGGTTTTTAGAAAAAGAAAAAGGGAGGTGTATTGCTTTGGTAACAAAGAAGAAACACAGGGAACCCTGCCCAGAGGTTGTGACTCTCTTGATCTGGAGGGACAAGGGGTTTTAATGGAGTTTCACTTGTTAACCTGGGAGATACTCAGTTCTTAGGTCCCCAGCAGGCATTGCCCTCTGCAGTGGTTATACTCCAGGCAGCCAGCTAGGAGCTTCTCTCATCCTGCTTAACAAAGGGGGGTAAAGTTCATCGCAGTTCCTTAAAACAGAGTCCGAAAGAATATCAGGCTTACTTTCTTTGTTACCCATTTTCACGTCCAATATACTTATGTTTTTACCACAGAAATCACAGAACAAAACACACAAAACAAACAAGAAAAACATATAGAACACAGAACAAAACACAAAATACAGAAACCCGAACTTGAAACAAAAAACATAGGAGCAATGCAACGTCTTGCTAAAGCTCCGAAGTAGGACCACGTACATGCCAGTCATCACATCTCTACCATTCCAGATGAATTCCCTACAGAACAGAACAGAGGACAGAAAGATTCTCATTACTGTACCGAAAACGAGTATATGTGAGCCTCCCCAGGACACCTCTATGTCATCAGAACAGAACTCCATTAAATGGATATCAGATGTTATAAAGGTGCCACTTAATTTTTGAGGCCTCCTCCACCAGGTGATTGCTAATAGTTTTAGTGCGGTGGTTCACCGCAGTGCTCCTGGGACCTAACGCTCACTCCATGACCTTGGAACAGCTCAAGATGTGCACCCACTAGAGTGGCTCTCCAGCCCGGAGCCCTGAAGGGAAGGCCAGATTCAGATTTTCCAGCAGTCTGGTCTTGTGATCTGGTCAGCAGGGTCATCTTGCTGGGGAACTCAAAAAATTAGATGAGGACACAAAAAAAGAACACTGACTCCAACTAAAATCAATTTGAGGCAAGCTTATTATGTCAACCGGCTGGGCTGCCTCTCCATCCCAAAACGGCAGGAACAAGACAGCAACCCTGCCTTTCCTACAGCACAGCTATATAGCCCAGAAAGTTACACAAAATGGGGGTTACAGATAACAGAACTTTGACAAGCATCACAAAAATGGTAGTTCATTTATTTATTTATTTATTTTTTGGTGGCCCCAATATCAGAAATTATGAGGACAAATAGAGCCTCAGAGAGGGTGATTGTCTGGCCAGGGAAGGCCAAAATTTATGATGTGTCACTAAAGTTTCAGCGAGGGCTGCTATCTGGTCAGAGAGTCAAGCATGGGTGAATTCAAGGCACGGGCAGGCATTCCAAGCAGGTTCAGAATTTGCAGTTATTTATAGTAAAGCCAAAATTAACTTTTTATGGCTTTGTGGCAAGATGGCTCCCAATTTTAATTAAAGATCAGGTTGGGTCTATCAACCCGTGTCCCTTACTTTTGGAAACTACTCTACCACCTCCAAGGTTGTGAACTCCTGAGCATTTTCCAATACAGATATGTATTCACAGATTTTCTAACTCTTCTACTCTAATTGTGTCTTACTTGGGGCAAAGATAATTTCAAGGTATTGTGCTGGATGAGAGTGGAAAAATTTTTATGCAGCACATATTTGCATACACATTGGATTCATTATCTAATTTTCCATTCAAAATACTGAATCCATGACACTAACCAAAACCAGACTAGACTCTGACTACTAATCCTAATATGATCGAGAAAAACAACCCAAAGAGAATAGAAATAGAAGCAGTTCAGAGTAGGCATGGTGTATAGTTAGACTTGCCTTTTGCCTGATAAAGTGTTGGTGTTATAAATCTAGTCAATTTTTAATTGAAATAGTTCTCCATGTGTTTTTAAAGTTAACAAATATGTGAATTCCTGTCTCCCTTTATCTGAAGCCTATTCAGCACATGTATTTTTTAGGTTCACATATAGAATCCTACATGGTATCACACATACATTTTTATGAGGTGGCTGACTTGGCAGATACAAATCGTAAAAAGAGATCACTCCTCCTAAACACTGTTTTAACAGAAAATTCAATCTATGGGTTTGCTTCCTAGTTGAACAACATTATACATAAATACAAGTTCAGTAAAATAAATACTTTTGTATCTGTGAAAGATATATATTTCATGATGAATTTCGATTGGCATATGCATTGCTAATTTTTAATGTTCCTGTGTGTGTTTTGTGTGTGAGTGTGTGTATATGTATATATATACACACACTCACCAGATTTTTCAAAATATGAAATATATATGCCTTATTATACACTCCCCACATTCATTCACGTTCATGTATGTGGATTTATAATAAACTTTTCACAAGATTATTCTCAAAAATATTCATCCACCTGAAATACATATTTGTCTCCTAGTACTGAAAAATAACTTTAGTGAATGGTGCACACAAATCCTAATATTTCTACAGTATCTGACCCAGTTTAACATTAATGCAAGTAGATTCGTATGTGACAAGTTGTGTATTTTGACGTTCATTTTTATGCAACACTAGTACATTACTATTTCTTCAGTTTATGCACATCATAAGATATATATTTATCCACAAGTTCATAAATTTACAGACATTTGTTTCACTTTCAATTACTTCCTGCTTCAGAACACATGTATTCCTCCAGGTTTCTTTTTTTTTAAATTTTTATTGTTGGTTGTTCAAAATATTACATAGTTTTTGATATATCATATTTCACACTTTGATTCAAGTGGGTTATAAACTCCCATTTTTACCCCGCATACAGATTGCAGAAAAACATCAGTTACCCATCCATTGATTTACATATTGCCATACTAGTGTCTGTTGTATTCTGCAGCCTTTCCTCTCCTCTACTATCCCCCTCTTCTTCCCTCCCCTCCCCTCTTCTCTCTCTACCCTCTCTACTGTTATTCATTTCTCTCCCTTGTTTTTTTTCCTCTTTCCCCTCACTTCTTCTTGTATGCAATTTTGTATAAACCTGAGGGTCTCCTTCCATTTCCATGCAATTTCCCTTCTCTCTTCCTTTCCCTCCCACCTCTCATTCCTGTTTAGTCTTAATCTACTCAGGCTCTTTGTCCCTACTCTGTTATTAGTTACTCTCCTTATATCAAAGAAGACATTTGGCATTTGTTTTTCAACGACTGGCTAGCTTCACTTAGCATAACCTGCTATAATGCCATCCATTTCCCTGCAAATTCTATGATTTTGTCATTTTTTAATGAAGAGTAATACTCCATTTTGTATAAAAGCCACATTTTTTTTATCTATTCGTCTATTGAAGGGCATCTAGGCTGGTTCCACAGTCTTGCTATTGTGAATTGTGCTGCTATGAACATCGATGTAGCCGTGTCCCTGTAGCATGCTCTTTTTAGGTCTTTAGGGAATAGACCGAGAAGGTTAACAGCTGGGTCAAACGGTGGTTCCATTCCCAGCTTTCTAAGAAATCTCCATACTGCTTTCCAAATTTGCTGCACCAATTTGCACTCCCACCAGCAATGTACAAGTGGACCCTTTTCCTCACGTCCTCACCAGCACTTGTTGTTGTTTGACTTCATAATGGCTGCCAATCTTACTGGAGCAAGATGATATCTTAGGGTGGTTTTGATTTGCATTTCTCTGACTGCTAGAGATGGTGAGCATTTATTCATGTACATGTTGATTGATTGAATGTCCTCCTCTGAGAAGTGTCTGTTCAGGTCCTTGGCCCATTTGTTGATTGGGTTATTTGTTATCTAATTGTCTAATTTTTTTGAGTTCTTTGTATACTCTGGATATTAGGGCTCGATCTGAAGTTTGAGGAGTAAAGATTTGTTCCCAAGATGTAGGCTACCTATTTACTTCTCTTATTGTTTCCTTTGCTGAGAAAAAACTTTTTAGTTTGAGTAAGTCCCATTTGTTGAATCTAGTTATTAACTCTTGTGCTATGGGTGTCATATTAAGAAATTTGAAGCCCGACCGCACAGTATGTAGATCATAGCCAACTTTTTCTTGTGTCAGACACTGTGTCTCTGATTTGATATCAAGCTCCTTGATCCATTTTGAGTTAACTTTTGTTCATGGCAAGAGAAAGTGATTCAGTTTCATTTTGTTGCATATGGATTTCCAGGTTTCCCAGCAACATTTGTTGAAGCTGCTATCATTTCTCCATTGTGTGCTTTCAGCCTCTTTATCAAATATAAGATAGTTGTAATTTAGTGGATTGGTTTCTGTGTCCTCTATTCTGTACCATTTGTCCAACCGCCTGTTTTGGTACAGTACCATGCTGATTTTGTTACTATTGCTCTGTTGTATAGTTTGAAGTCTGGTATCACTATACCGCCTGATTCACAGTCTTTTCATGAGACTTCATTCCAAACGCATTATTTTCTATTTCCATAATCACCTTTGAAGCAAAACTCACATACACGTCATGATCAACCATAACCCTAATATTACCATTAGATGTATAACTGGTTGGAATGAAGGATTGTACATCAATATAGATTTTCTGTATATTTTCAGATATCAATTCAATCCATTATTTAAAGTTGGAAAAAGTTATATTATTTGTTCACAGTATTGTCTATTCATGCATTATGTCTATATTCATAGACACAGGGTACACCTTTTTATACCCCCAATACTTATTTACACATCTTCAAAATATTGCTCCCAGAAATGGTGGAAGAAATACTCATATCACCTGATGTACATATACATTTTATCAAAGTAATATTCTGGACACAATTACAAAGATCACACTTAAGTTTGTACCAAAGCCTAAATGGAAAGTGAGCATGGATCACGAAAAACATCCATGTCCAGGTTGCCTAATGCTCTCAAATGTCAACCCGATTGGTGACTACATATTTGTTTCTTCCTAAGATTATATATTCAACATCAAGCCAGTTGAAAATGTCTAATCCTATCACTCAGTTTATACATTGCCTGATTTCCTAATGTCTCTATTATTATCTGCTTTCCTTCATATTTTCCCCAGTTCATCATTGTGACTGACTCTTCACATGTGCTCACATTTACACTCACTCTGTACCCAAAACCCTATTGCTAAAGATTTTTTGGACCAAATCCTATATTCACTCTTCCGACTAATTCCTAATCCTACCGACTATCCCTTTTTGAGTGGATGTTCTCTTCGACATTCAATCATCCAAGGTACAAGGAACGCTACCATTGTATATTGATTAATCTGAGACATCTGTGCAGAATATAATTCAAAGCTAAGTATCCCAGTCAAGGGCCCAAAGACCTTCTGGGCTTCAAATTTTACCTAGATTTCTGTATTCATACTTATATTACACTTATATTCCTATGAATATTTCAGGTTCCCAATACCATAATTCATCCCGTAGAATGATTCCTAACCCAAATGGAACATGATATTAACCCTAACCATACACTGTTCCCTCAATCTAACTTTACGAAAGAGCAGGGACAGAGTTGGTCTTACAATACAGGAATTTAGAGGATCCTCCACCTGCTGAGAACCTCAAAGGTCAACAAAGAAATGATCCCTGGAGAAGATATAGGCAGCTATGAAGGACCTGTGAAAGCAAAAGTCATATTCCATGGCAAACAACTTGGTCAGATGAAGGGATGTGTCTGAATCAACATTTCTCTTCTTAATGTATAGAAGATGGACCAAACCAGGCTTGAACTCTGGTGTGATTCCCCTTACAGACTGAGTTCTGGAACTGACATCAGAAAAATATTGCCATTAATTGTGTTAGGATTTTAGGACGCAACGCATGAAAGTCGCCCTGGAAAGAAAACTGAGATCTAGGAACAGGGTGGCTTTCCACAGAGCACTGGGAATCTCAGCCAGAATATCACATGATTTTATTTTGAAAGACGTGGCAGCCATAGTTGACAGTCAAAACACACATGGACCTCACATTGTAGACTGCAATAGGCCTGGCTTCATGTGACCTATTGGCCACTTTTTGGGAAGCCTTGCCTGTGAGAGTTCTCCAGAGTTTTCATTGAAATGAGCTTCCCCACCATTTAATGGTTCCTGAATGAATTGTAACCCACAGTGCCTTCAACATCTTTCTTGAAAAACGCCTAGATAAATTCCATGAAATTTTTGAAATTCCCAAGACCAGGTGGCACTGGAGAACCTTTGGATGTCCTGTTGCTGATCATGAGTGTACCAGACAGTGCCTTGATTTACTGGGTTTCATGAAAATGGTGTAGAACAGATTTGCCAGTAAGTTGGAGCCTGCTGATTAGTGGGCCTAGAGCAGTGGTGTGCAGGTGTGTGATAATACATCTGTTGTGGGGCCATGTGGATCTGCCATTAGCTTCCAAATGGCTTGTGATTGACATGGTGTAGCCAACAGAAGCTTATTTGTAAATGCATCTTGTTATATGGAGAGATTTCTTGGCAATGTTCAGAATCATGTTGCTAAGTTTAAGGGGGCAAGCTCTGTGGGATATTAGCCTGGTTGATGCATTCCCCTGCAGACCCTGACCCAACACACGTGACAGAACCCGCTCCAGCACTGTGTCCCAGTTGAACTCCTTGTATTTTGTGGAGCAAATATGAAATTCCCAATGCAGCAGGAAGAAAAACCACGAAAAGTGGAGGACGAAAAAATGGCTTCACTGTCCACACGGGGAGACACTTAGCCCACAGTGGCCAAATTTTACCAACAAAGAGCGAATTCAGCACGGCTGCCTCATGTTCATTGGAAAAGAAGAAACCATGTCCTCCAGGTCACATAGATGCAGACGCAGCTTTGATGGTCTCATTAGAAAAGAATCTAAAGCTCCTGACAACAATATATATTTCAAGTGTCAAACCTCAGAGGCAGTTCCTCAAGAAGTCTTTAGGCCGGAAGAGCTCCATGTTTGTGGAATGTTTACCCTGTCCCTTACTTTTGGAAACTATTCTACCACATCCAATGTTGTGAAACCCTGAGCATTTTCCATTCCATATATATATTAACAGATTTTTTTACTCTTCTCCTCTATTTGTGTGTTATTTGGGGCAAAAGTAATGTCAAGGCATTATTCTGGATGAGAGTGGGAAGATTGTTTTGTAGCACATATTTGCATACACATTGGATTCATTTTCCTATTTTCCATTCGAAATACTGCATCCCTGACACTAATCCATACGCTACTAGACTCTGACTATTAATCCTAATATGATAAGGAAAACACCAAAACAGAATAGAAATAAAAAATTTCAGAAGAGGCATGGAGTATAGTTGGACTTGCCTTTTGCAGGATAAAAGGCAGCTGTAAAAAATCTAGTAAATTTTTAATTGAAATAGTTCTCCATGTGTTTTAAAGTTAACAAATATGTGAATTTCTGTCTCCCTTTCTCTGTACCCTCTTCAGCACATGTATTTTTATATGCACATATAGAATCCTACCTGGTATAACACGTACATATTTGTGAGGTGGCTGACTTGGCAAATACAAGTTGTGAGAAGAGATCACTCAGCAGAAACACTGTTGGAAGTGAAAATTCACCCTATGTGTGAGCTTCCTAAGAGATCAAGATTATACATAAATCCATGTTCAGTAAAATAAATATTTTTTCATCAGTGGATGATATATATTTCATGATGAATTTCGATTGGAATATATATTGCTAATTGTTAATGTCTCAGTGGTTATATATATATATATATATATATATATATATATACACTCTCCAAACTATTCAAAATATGAAATATATGATCTACATATACATTTTATCACAGAAATATTCTGGACAAAAAATGCAAAAGACACAATATGATGGTATCAAAGCCTAAATGGAAAGTGAACATGGATTACTAAAAACATCCATGTCCAGGTTCCCTAATGCTCTCAAATGTCAATCATTTTGGTGACTACATATTTGTTGCTTCCTAAGATTATATATTCAAACTCAACCCTGTTGAAAATGTCTAGTCCTATGATTGACTTTATACCTTACCTGATTTCCTAATCTCTCTAATGATATCTGCTTTCCTACATATTTTTCCAAGTTCACCATTGTTACTGACACTTCATATGTGCTGACATTGACATTCACTCTCTAAACAAAACCCTATTGTTAAAGAACTTTTATTCCAAATCCTATACACACTCTTCTTCCTAAAACTTCCAACTATCTTCCTATTCCTACCTACTATCCCTTTTTGACTAGATGTTCTCTTCAACATTCAATCGTCCAAGGTACAAGGTCCTATGCCATTGTATATCGATTTATCTGAGATATCTTAGTAGAATGTAATTCAATGTAAAGTATCCCAATCAAGGGCCCAATGCCCTTCTGGGCTTCAAATCTTACTTAGATTTCTGTTTTCATACATATATTTCACCTCTATATTTTTATAAATCTTAAAGGTTACCAATATTATAATTCATCCAGCAGAATGACTCTTTACCCAAATCAAAAATGTTATTAACCCTAACCATACACAGTTCCCTCAATCTAACTTTACAGAAGAGCAGGGACAGAGTTGGTCTTAAAATACAGGAATGTAGGTGGTCTTCCTCCAGCTGAGAACCTCAAAGGTCCATGAATAAATGATCCCTGAAGAAGATGTAGGCAGATATGAAGGACCTGAGTGAGCAAAAGTCATCATTCATGGCAAAAACCTGGTCAGGATAAAGGGTAGTGTCTGAATAAGCCCCTCTTTTCTTAATGTAGAGAAGATGGACAAAACCAGGCCTGTGTGGAAAGCTGTTCCCGGGTGCCTATGGTTGATATTGCATTCTAACTTGTGAAAGTGTCACAGGAAGTAGGGGCAGCCTCCATCTCATGGGACCATTGGAAGCAACTATTAGGACAAAGTGGTTGCCAAGGTAGTGGCCTCATTCAGTTTCTGAAGAAAGTGACCTCACCACACTTCCTTGTTGATGGAACTCTCTGAACATGGGATCCAGGAAGCCAGGCACCCAGAGCCAGTCCCAGTCCCAGTCCCAGTCCCAGTGGTCTCACTTGTTTGGATTTAGCATGGACAGATTCACTCTTTCTTGGTACCTACTGATGTGAGGATGGCCAAATGTGAGAAAAGCTCTGAAGAGGGGTCTTTCCTGAGAAAGCAGGTAGTGGCTCACCGCTGACTCTTGACAACTTCACAGAGTTGGACAAGGAGATCAGTTCTGAGACAGAACACGTCATTTCAGGGGAACATAGTGTGGCCCACCAGTCAGAGGACACTCCAGATTGTCATAGACCTAGTTGCAGGAAGTAGGTGACTTTTTAGGGTGTGGGTGTGAATTTGCGGATTTTGTATCATGTTCTGAGAATAGGTAGGAATGGCGGTTTGTTGGGTTTGGAGTGAATAACTTCTGTTCATGTATGTGGATTTATAATCAACTTTTAACAAGATTATACTCAGAAATATTCATTCACCTGAAATACATATTTGTTTCCTAGTACTGAAAACTAACTTCAGTGAATGGTGCATATAACTCCTAATATTTCTACAGTAACTGACCCTGTTTAACATCAATGCAAGTAGATTCTTATGGGACATGATATGTGTTTTGGAGTTCGTTTTAATTCAACACTGGTACATTACTATTTCTTAATTTTATGCACATTACAGTATATATATTTCATTCACAAGTTCACAAATTTATAAGCATTTATTTTACTTTCAATCACTTCCTGCTTCAGAAAACATGTATTCCTCCATGTTTCTTGACTGGTCTTTTCATGAGACTTCTTTCCAAACACATTATTGTTGATTTTCATAATCATTTTGAAGCCCAAACTCACACATTCTTCATGAAAAGCCATAACCCTAATATTACAATTAGACGTATAACTAGTTGTTATGAATGATTCTATATCAAAATATGATTTCTTATATATTTTCAGTTATCAATTCAATCCATTATTTAAAGTGGAAGCAGTTATATTATTTATTAACTGTATGGTCTATTAATGCATTATCTCTCTATTCATAGACAAGGGGTACACCTATTTTACCTTAGATACTAATTTATACATCTTCAAATTATTCCTAAAAGAAATGGTGGAAGAAATACTCATGTCACCAGATCTACATATACATTTTATCACAGTAATATTCTAGACAAAAAAAAAGTCACCCTTAAGATTGTACCAAAGCCTAAATGGAAAGTGAGCATGGATTACATAAACTTCCATGTCCAGGTTGCCTAATGCTCTCAAATATCAATCCTATTGGTGACTACATATTTGTTTCTTCCTAAGATTATATATTCAACCTCATGCCTGTTGAAAATGTCTAATCCTATCACTCATTTTATACTTTACCTGATTTAGTAATGTCTCTATTTATATCTGCTATCCTACATATTTCCCCGGTTCATCATTGTGACTTACACTTCATGTATGCTGAAATTTACATTCACTCTCTAACCGAAACCCTATTGCTTAAGAAGTTTTGGTCTAAATTGTATACTCACTCTTCTTTCTAAACCTACCGACCATCTTCCTAATTCTACCTACTATTCCATTTTGAGTGGATGTTCTCTTTGACATTCAATCATCAAAGGTACAAGGTCCTATGCCATTGTACATCGATTTATCTGAAACATTTGTGCAGAACATAATTCAAAGCTAAGCATACCAATTAAGGGTGCAATGCCCTTCTGGGCTTCATATCTTCCCTTGACTTCTGTTTTTATACTTATATTTCACCTATATATTCTTGTAAATATTATAGTTTCCCAATACCATTATTCATCGTGCAGAAAGATTCCTAACCCAAATTGAACATGTTATTAACCCTAACCATACACTGTTCCGTCAATCTAACTTTACAGAAGAGCAGCGACAGAGTTGGTCTTACAATACATGAATGTAGGCGATCTTCCACCTGTTGAGAACGTCAAAGGTCCATGCAGAAAGGATGCCTTGAGAAGATGTGGGCAGCTATGAAAACTTGAGAGAGAAAAGTCATCTTCTATGGCAAACAACCTGGTCAGCATGAAGGGATGTGTATGCATCAGCCTCTCTCTTCTTAATGTAGAGAAGATGGTCCAAACCAGTCCTAGGTGGAGAGCTGTTCCCGGGTGCAAATGGTTTATATACCATTCTAACTTGTGAAAATGTCATAGGAAGTAGGGGCAGCCTCCATATAATGGGACACTTGAAAGCAACTGTTAGGACAAAGTGGTTGCCAAGGAAGTGACCTCATTCAGTTCCTGAAGCATTGACCTACCTCACTTCCTTGGTGATGGAACTCTCTGAACTTGGGATCCAGGATGCCAGGCACCCGGAGCCAGTCAAGTCTCAGGCCCAGGGGTTTAACTTGTTTGGATTTACAAAGGAGAGTGTTAGTCTTTCTTGGTACCTTAAGATATGAGGATGGCCAAATTCCAGGAGAGATCTGAATAGGGGCCTTTCCTGAGAAAGCAGGTAGTGGTTGGCCACTGGCTCCTGAAAACTTCACAGAGTTGGGAAAGAAGAGCAGATCTGAGACAAGACAGGCCATTTCGGGGGAACATACTGTGGCGCACCAGTCAGAGGACACTCTGGATAGTCACAGAGTTTAATGGGGGAAGGATGTGCCTTCGTGGGTGTGGGTGTGATTTTGTGGTTTTGTCTCATGATCTGAGAATAGGTAGGAAAGGCGTTTTTTTCTTTGATTTGTAGTGGACTGCTTCTAGTAAGACGTTTGACAAGGCGAGTGTTTCTATGTCTGTGTATGCTACTGTGTCCGTGGTTGTAGACATTAGAAAAGAGAATGCAACAATTGATGTGTCCTGTATAGTAGAAAGCTTCCAGCATTCATCCTGCCCAATTTATGAATGGACTGCCGCTTGCCTTATAAATGGGCAACACCTGCTAACTTCCTAAGTTCCTGTTTTCTTCCTGAATTCTCGCCACTCTCCAGAATAGACTCATGGTTTTTGTCCAAAATATGTACCACCTCCAAGCTCTGTGACATGTCCATGTACTGGATAGCTGAAGGGAATGGCGAGCATCTCAGAAAACTCAGATATCAGTGTGACCAGGAAAGTCTCAGTGGAGAAACCCTGCTTTGGACTTTTTCTTACCTATTGTTCTGTTGCCCTGAATGTCAGGAAGGTCTTTGCCTCAGGCCACCCCTTTGTGAACCCTGAAGAAAACAGTTTTCAAATGGAAATGAATGGGCATCACCTGTGGCTCTTTGCTTAATTGCTTTGAAAAAGGATGTGTCTGAATCAGCCTCTTGGCCCTGTGTGAGGCTGTGGCTTAGATTCTCAGCACCTGATTAATCCAAAGACAGATCCCATGTGTGCATCCAAAACCAAAATTGCCAAAAGAGCAGTTATTGTGAATGAAGTCTCTTGACTTCATTTCTAAGGTTCCTGAGGCCCATCACGTGAGAATAGGCATCCTTTGGGTAAAATGAGTTCTTCAAAGCCCTGCGGAGGCTAGCCCAGAGGTTTTTGGTTTGTCTCATGACTCCCAATCATATAAAGAATCTATACCTGACATTCATTAGGCCTCAAATTGGAGATGCAGAGCAGTATTAACAGCAGGCCTATTTGATCACTCCTGGTTCACAAGAAGGGTTTCCAGGCCACCGGGACTTTAGGCAAATGAGCGGCAAGGGAGCTTATTTTTCACACCGTCTTGGGCTGCACCCCTCATGGAAAACTCCAGCCAGAAGTTATGATGATTGTCTATATGTAAGAAGATGAGGGCCCTGTGGGTGTGTTTTGGTTTTCATTGTGGTCATTTTTGTGGCGGTTGGAAGAGATGACTGGGCCTACCTGGGCTTGAACTCTGGTGTGATTCCTCTTAGAGACTGAGTTCTGGAACTGACCTCAGAGAAGTACTGCCATGAAATGTGTTGGGATTTTAGAAGGCCACGCATCAGAATCGCCCTTGGAAACTGAGATAGAGGTCCAGGGAGGCTTTCCACAGGGCACTGGGAATCTCAGCCAGGATATCACATGATTTTATTCTTAAAGACTTGGCAGCCAAAGTTGAGAGTCTAAACACACATGGACCTCACATTGTAGACCTCAGTGATCCTGGCTTCATGTGAACTTTTGGCCACTCTTTGGGAAGCTTGCCTGTGAGTGTTCTCCAGAGATATCATTGAAATGAGCTTCCTCACCATATAATGTTTCCTGCATGAATTGAAACCCACAGTAACTCCAACTTCATCCTTCAAAAATGGCTAAATAAATACCATCAAATTTCTGAAATTCCCAGACCAGGTGGCACTGGAGAACCTTTGGATATCCTGTTGCTGATCATGAGTGAAAGAATTCCCCACACAAAGACACTTCGCTAGGAGAATTCCAATTTTATTGCAAAAAGCTGTGTGCTTACATAGAACTAAAGGGGTGATGGTAGGGCTTAGATAAATGGCAGGGCACCAATTTATTGGCAAGTTCTTTCAGATATCAGCTCCAGAGCTAAGGAATTAGTTCTCATTGGGGCTAAGGTTCCCTGCCAGAGAGATTTGAAATTGGCGCCGACGGGAGAGTTCACACGGGCGGGAACTTTTTGCATCACTGCAGAAAAGAGGAAGGTAGGAAGAAAAAGTCCTTAGGCACCATGTTGGGGTTTTTACTCTGGGGAATGGCTGCCGTTTATACTTTTCCCAACATTCCTCCCTTTTTGTTTTCTTAGGAAGTGTGGCGTCGTTGGTCAGATCCGGCTGCTTCTTGCTGTTTGGGGGCACTGTGGGGCCTAGAATGGGAAGTGGAGGAATTCTCGGGGGGCAGGTCTGGGGATATCATGGCAGCCAGAAAGAAAACCCAGTGGCTACAGACAGCTACTTCCATAGGGGTGAAGTCTATGAAAGTTCCCTGAAGCCTCAAGTTGTTGATGGCATTGAACCAGTCCTGGATGGAGGAGTTTGTTGGTATCAGTCACTGGTCCTGTTTCAGAGACTCTGGGAAATACTGGAAGCGTTGCCTGGACATGGCATCACCAGCACCTGAAGAAGATCAGAGTGAATAAAAACAGAATTAAGATAAAAATTAAAGCAAAGGTCAATTTTTGGCAGAAGTACCATGTTGGGGGACTGACAGAGAAGAGGCCAAGGGCCATGAGGAAACTTAGAAGGACATAAAGACTCATTAATCCAGGATGGCAGATTAAAAGGTTCTCCGAGCTCGTTGTCTCTCGCCGTCTGATGTCCGTTGCATTCCATCGTGCCTGGTAGTGAGCTTCAGCACTGAGTGAACTGTTCTCTTGGAGATGTTGGGGGTTCATCAGTCATCAGAGGCTGCTAGTGCCTAAGCAAAAGCTGGTTGAATGTTTGATTAGAAATTTTTTTTCAGTTGGGTTTGAAGGCACTTCATTATGCAGGGCAAGAGAGCACAAAAAAGGAGCATCCCAATAAGGGGCCCCAAGATTGGTAGTAAGTACATGGCAAGAAAGGATTGGAAGCAATTGGGTTGATAATTCCTGCAATTTAACAACATTTTTTTCTATTAGGCCAGATTCATTAACATAATGACAACATTCCTCTCTGAGGAACAGGCATGTTCCCCCTTTTTCTGCAATGAGAAGATCAATTGCCCTTCGGTTCTGTAAAGCCAGTTGTGCCAATGAAGTAACCGTCACTGCAAGGAGCCCAGAAACTGAGCAGTGTTATCAAGTGCTTCCTGCAGTTTTTGTTGCAGGTCATTGGATGCCCATAGAGCATGACCTATAGCTTCACCAGAGAGTTCGAGACTCGCCGTTGAGGTTGTTAATGTGAGGCCTAACAGAACCGGCAGAAAGACTGCCCTAAGGGTGCAGGAAGGTAGGGCCACCTGTCGGAATTCGATGGGAGTATACAAAGACAGCTGAGGAACTACCATAACCAAGAAACAGATGCCAGAGACATTGATAGTTGAGGTACTTATAGACCCCTTACACCAGAGAAAATGTCCAGGTTTCATAAATCAGGGCTCGATGGGGTGCTAAAGCTCAAGGAACAAATGGGTAAAGAATTCATTATTGTCAGGTGGAAACAGATGAAAGGAAATAAAGTATTGGTGGAACAACTTTCCCATAGTGGGATACGTGTCACATGTAGGGGTTTTCCTTTCTTAGAGAAATTGTAGGTTTTTGCTGAAATATTTCCTGCCGCTAATGGGACCGCTGCTAGAAGTGGACGACTAAGTGAAGCACAGAGAAAGAACTGCGAAGTAGGCACAGAAAGAGGGGTGGAGTTTAATAATCAAAGAGTTTGGTGTAGCAAATTGAGCCATGTGGGAGGGGGACCTGAGGGGGTTGAAGGCTCTGAATCCTCTTTAAATGAGCTATGGATAAGATCTCGAAGTTTTGATTCTGACTCCTTAATGTGTTCGACTACCTGGATGGTTGCCTTAGGTGGCGTAATCAGGGTGCGGCCAACAGTCATCCACATTGTGGGTCTGGCTGAGGTTGTCCGAGCATAGACAGCAATCTCAACATAGTCCCAACGTTTGGCCTTGGGGTCAGGTATATCTAAAGTATACCATCCATTGTTATTGGATGAAGAGCCTTTATGCCACTTTAGGTAACTAGAAGTCCACTCTTCATGGTAACCAAGTGAGTGGTAAGAATAGCTACCACGTTCATGATGGAACCTGCATGACTTATAGGGGCACCCATTATATATTTCAGGCCACCAATGACAATTGTCTTTGGATTGATGAAAAAGGAAGCAAATGAAAGGCCAGTTCCAGCTACCAGGGACGAAGGTCCTTGAAGGTGAAAATTTTAGGGAAATAGATGTGCAGTTGTGGATGAAGCAAGCAGTTGCATCCAGTGCGTGGACATTCTGCATGCCATGTTCTGAGTATCATTCCCGAAGAGTGAAAAAATACATTGTAGCAGAGGAGGGTAAATACCAGTGCTGACAGAGCACAGAAAATAAGCAGAGCACAAAAAACAAGCAGTTAGAGAAGACTAGGGTGTTGGGAGAGCTCATTGTGCCTTCTTTAAGAGGAATTGTTCTGTGGGGAACACCGTGTTAGCCGCAACTTAAATGGGTGAGATGGGAGTGGAGAGCAGGAGTAAAGGGGAGGTTCAGGAGGTGATTCTTGGAGTTCCTCTGGGGTGGTCCTGTCGTCATCAGGTGGGCCTCTTGGTGATATGGCTTCAACCTAGATATGTGAATCCAAGGGGTGAGACAGTTGTCTGATAAGGAGAGTTAGGTGGAGTTGGGGGTACAGAGAATGACAGGATAGGGGCCTTCCCATGTTGGGGCAAGAGGCCCGTTCTCCTCTGGGGTATTATAATAGACTAGACTCCCAGCTGTTAAGGGAGGAGTGTTTGGAGCGGGGACTGGGTCCAGAAGAAGCCAGTCCTGAATTTCCAGAGTTCCGAGCAAAGATAAAACAAGAGAGGCAAAGACAAATCTCGGGTGAGAGGTCCTTGTGAAATGACCAACCCAGGGGGGATAAGAGGTCTTGAATACCTTATCTCAAAGGGAGACAGTAAAGATGGTTTCTTAGGTAGAGCTCTGATTCGAAAAAAATCCAAGGGAAGGAGTTTGACCCAGTCTAAGTTTAATTCCATTGTCAATTTGGTAAGGACTTCCTTTAGAGTACGATTTACCATTTCCACTTTCCCTGAAGCCAGAAGGTGATATGGACAGTGAAAATGTCACTTGAAGGAGAGGGCTTGTGAGACCTTTTGTGTGATCCTAGAAATAAACTCAGGGCCATTGTCAGATTGTAGGAAAGTGGGCATTCCAAACCTGGGGATGATGACTGTTAGAAAGATTGAAGCTACAGTGGAAGCCTTTTATTGGAAATGGGAAATGCCTGAACCCAACCAGAGAAAGTGTCCACAAAGACAAGGAGGTATTTAGTGTGCCATACTTTGGGCATGTTGGTGAAGTGTACCTGCCAGTCAGCAGTGGGAATGTGTCCCCGGGCTTGGTGGGAAGGGAAAGGTTTGGGCCTTAAAAAAGTATGAGGGTTGGTCCGCTGACAGATCTTACAATTAGAGGCTATATTCTGTAGCATGGCTTTGTCAGAGGGGGTGAGGGAGAAGAAGCTCTGTAAAAAGAGGGTCAAAGACTGAGAATCGGAATGGAATAGAGTATAAAGGAACTTGAAAAGATCCTTGCTCTTACTGGAAGAAGTAGTGGCTTCAGATGAGATGTCTAAAGTGGCCATTATATGTACCCCAATGGGGGCAATAACTGGAAGTGGTGGCAGCCATTCGTGCCGCCTGGTCAGCTTTGGCATTGCTCTCAGTGATAAGAGAGCCGTCCTTCTGATGGGACCTACAATGGACAACTCCCAACTGGGTGGGAAAGTGGGAGGCCTCTATCAGATTGCTTATAAGAGCCGAATTAGTGATCACATTACCTTTGGTGGTAAGTAGTCCTCGCTCCTTTCATATTGCAGCATGGGAAAATAAGATATGGAAGACATATTTTGAGTCAGTATAAAGGGTGAGGGATTTGCCTTGTGCTAGAAGGCAGGCACGAGTGGCTGCTATGAGTTCAGTCTGCTGGTTGGTAGTTCCTGAAGGTAGAGCTTTGGCCTCTATAATTTCAGTGGCTGAAACTACAGTGTATCCAGAGTAATGAGTGCCATTCTGCCTAAAGAAACTGCCGTCAGTGAACCAGATAAGGTCAGGCTTGGTGAGTGGTCCCTCAGAAATTGAAGAATGACAGGGAAGGAAATCATCTAAGGTTTCCAAGCAATTATGAATTGTTGTGTTAGACGTGGGAGTCACTGGGAGCAGTGAGGCAGGGTTCAGTGCAGAGCAGGGGAGGAAAGTAATATTAGGGTTTTCCAGAAATGAAGTGAGGAGTGACAGAACTCTGGATGGAGGAAGGGTTTGAAGGCCCTTATAAGCTAAAAGATCCTTCAAGTGATGTGGGGAGTGAATAGTTCTAGGGGCCCCAAAGTCAGCTTAGAGGCTTCTTTGTGTAAAATTTGTTCAGCAGCCAGAGCTTTTAAGCAAGGGGCCTACCCACAGATTGTATGGTCTACTTTATTGGACATATATGCCAGAGGTGCAAATGTAGGCCCATAGTTTTGACCTAAGACCCCAAATGCTTGCTCCCCTTTTTCATGGACATATACATGAAATGGTCTTGAAATATCAGGAAGGTGCAAGGCAGGTGCCTTTAAGAGGAGTTGCTGAAGCCTGCAGAAGTGGTAGTTAGGGGAGGAGGCAAGAGATTCACTAGGGGGGTCCCTTTGCTAGGTCATACAGGTTTTTGGCTAGAAGAGAATAATTTGGGATCCAGGCCCTAAAATAAATGCTAGTCCTAGGAATAATAGTATTTCGGCTTTCGTATGGGGCACTGGAAGATCAGAAAGGAGTTGCCTCCTATCCTGTGTTATTTCCTTTTTCCTAGGTGTAAGGCAAAAAACAAGATAGATGAGAAAAAACTGGAAAACATGGGCCTTGTGGGGAGACACCCTATATCCCTTGTATGCTAGGAAATTAAGAAGCTGGGCAGTGTGGGATTGAGAGTGTTCCCAAGAGGGACTACATAGAAGAAGGTCATCGACATATTGAAGGAGAGTAGAGTCAGGACAGGTCGGGTGAAAGGATGTGAGGTCCTGGGCAAGAACTTGGCCAAAGAGATGGGGCCTATCCCTGAATCCCTGTGGGAGGACAGTCCAGGTAAGCTGACGAGAATGGCGGGTGTGAGGGTCAGTCCACGTAAAAGCAAAGATATCCTGAGATTCTGATGACAAGGGAATAGAAAAGAATGCATCTTTGAAATCTAGGATCAAGAAGTGGGTAGTAGTGGCATGGATCTGAGAGAGGCAGGGGTAAGGGTTGGGCACTAGCGGGTGGATGGGGACCACAGAGGAGTTGACAAGGTGAAGGTCTTGAACCAGCCTGTAGGACCCGTTAGGTTTCTTAACTGCCAGAATGGGGGGTGTTGAAAGGAGATTGTGTAGGCCTAAGATACACCTTTCATAATAAATCCTGGATGATGGGTTCTAATCCGAGGAAGGCTGTGGTTGTGAGTAGATATTGTGGTTGACTAATATATCTTGAAGGGTCGTGTAAGACAATATGAATAGGACTTCATTTAGCCATAGAGGGTGTAGTTGTGTCCCAAACCTCAGGGTTAACTGGTTTAGATAGTCGTGGGAGACTGCATGAAGGAGGTGTATTTGCCCCTAGGAACATCATGAGGAAATGAGAGGTAGAATAATGTGGGGTGATATGTAAATGGTGACTTTTAATAGTGAGAGTATGTCATTAAGACATGACGGCCATCTGGGGTTTCTGGGTCGAGTTTTGTGTACTGTTGAAGGGCCTTGGTTAGTCTATCCTGGAAATCTGAAGGTGTTTCCTCCTTCCTTTGAATGACATCCTGCACCTTTTGAAAGTTAACAGCCTTGCGGGTGGCCTTTTTCAGCCCCGCCAAGAGACAGGATGTAAAAAGGTCACGAAACTGTAAGCCTTCACGGGTCTTGTAATCCCATAGGCGATCCTGCTCTGGGACAGCATGAGGGCCTGTGGGGTGGGTAGGATTGGTCCTATGATTTTCATCAGCATGGGCTTGGGCTAGCTCCCAGACTCATTGCCTTTCCTTGGGGAGAAGTGTATTGGCCAAGAGCATGTAGATGTCATGATGAGTGAGGCTACATACTTGCAGGACCCATTGAAACTCCCGAATGTAAGTGGTGGGGTCAGTGGTGAAAGAGCCTAACTTCCTCTCTAGCTGAGTAATGTCCGACATGGAAAACGGAACGTGGACTCTGATGACACCCTCGGGACCAGCTACCTCACGAAGGGGTGCAATTGTCTTGGGGGTGGGAAGGAGTCCCTTAGACCTGGTAACAGGAGGACTGAAAGAGGAAGGCGGTGAACAGGAAGGAGAGAGAGAGGAAGGGAGTGTCTCTGTGGAGGAGGAGGAGGTGGAGCAGGCAGAAGAGGGCGGAGGAAAGAGGGATGAAACGGAAGGCGGAGGATCCATGGAATTAGGCAGAGGAAGAGGAAGGTATAGCGGGAGAGAAGGGGCAGATGGGGCTGGGGGATAAGGTGGGGGTTCATCTGCTTGGTCGAATGAGGAAGAATCTGTGAAGTCAGGAATAGAAGTAGGGGAAGAGAGGGGTTTTCAAGCAAAGAGGACCTGAGAGGGAGGGCAAAAGGAGCAGAGAGCAGGGTGCTGTGTGTGAAGGCTAAAATCTTAAATGCAGGGAATCTCCCTCCACTTTTTCAGATGCTGGCAGTAGTTAAAAAGGTCCTGGAAGAGGTTTGGATCTAAGGAGCCTTCTGGTGGCCAATGATTGCCATTATCCAGTGGATATGTAGGCCAATCATGGGTACAGATTTTGATTAAAAGTTAGGGCTTGATTTCTGGTGTGAGGGAGAGTGTGGCCAGATTTTTTATTAAACATTTGAGAGGTGAGTCTTCAGGTGCAGACTAAGAGGTGCCCATAGTCACAGGGAGAGATTGGAGAGAGAGAGAGAGAGAGAGAGAGAGAGAGAGAGAGAGAGAGAGAGAGAGAATAGGAGTAAGCAAGAAAGACAAAGAGAAAACCCGGGCTGGAACGGCTTCCAGGAAGCTCAGGGCAAACGGGGGTCAGGTGGGCGTCCCCAAAATGACAAGCCATCACGAGGAAATACAGAGGGCACTACCTGGTCATCACCAGTGAAGTGCGATCTGTGAAACCAAAAGGAATTGGAGCCAAGGGCAACCTGACGTCAGGAAAGTTTTCAACTGCAGCAGAAGAAGTCAGTAATGAAAACAAAACTCTGGCTCTGACAGAATGCAATTCCAGGCCGGGAGTTCAGTTTTCGCAGAGCACAGAGGCAGCTTCAGTCAGACACAGCAACCCCACAGGATACAGCAACTCTAGCCGGCAGCATCAGCGGCAGTGGAGCAGGAAAATCCATAAAGCCTCTCGTGTAAACTCAGAAGCCTCATGCCCCAAAAAGAAACGAAACACCAGAGGGTCCACTGCAACTAGTAAAGGTCTTAGTGGGAGGAATTCCCTCTCCCCTACCAGGCATCTGGAGTGTGCCTGATGATCACTGTCACAAAACCAGTGGCAGCCTGAAGGGAGTTGGCGAGCCGGGGTCAGGGGAGGATTACTTACATCAGATCAGTGGTGAGTGCAGAAAGCTGGCGTCTGAAAAGAGCGGAGTAGGGCAGAGTGTCTCGGCGGAGTGGGGGACGGGGCTCTTGTTGGAAAGAGCTCACCCGTATCCTCTCACGGGGCACCAGAATGAAAGAACTCCCCATGCAAAGACACTTCACCAGAAAATCCAATTTTATTGCAAAAAGCTGTGTGCTTATATATAACTAAGGGGGAGATGGAAGGGCTTAGATAAATGGCAGGCAACCCATTTATTGGCAAGTTCTTTCAGATATCACCTCCGGAGCCCAGGAATTTGTTCTCATTGAGGCTAAGGTTTTCCGCCAGCGAGATTTGAAATTGGAGGAGGCGGGAGAGTTCACAGGGGCGGGAACTTTTCACGCCACTGTAGGAAAGAAGAAGGTAGGAAGAAAAAGTCCTTAGGCGCCATGTTGGGAATTTTCTCTGGGTTTTGGCTGCCGTGTATACTTTTCCCAACAATGAATATACCAGACAGTGCCTTGATTGACTGGTTTTCATAAAAATGGTTTTTAACAGAGATGCCAGTAAGTTGCATCCTGCTGAGTAGTGGGCCTAGAGCAATGGTGGGCAGGTGTGTGATAAAACATCTGTGGGGTGGCCATGTGAATCCGCCATTGGCTTCCAAATGGCTTCTGACTGACATGGTGAAGCCAGCAGACCCTTATATGTAAAGGCATCTTGATATATGGAGAAGTTTCAGGACATTGTTCAGAATCAGATTGCTATAGTCAAGGAGGCAAGCTATGTGGGATAGAAGTCTTGTTCTTTTATTCTCCTGCAGACCCTGACCCACCACACGTTACAGAACTCCCTCCCGCACTGTGTCCCAGTTGAAAACCTTGCATATCGTGAAGCAAATACAAAACTCCCAGTGCAACAGCAAGAAACACCATGAAAATGGAGGATGACCATATGGTTTCACAGTCCACATGGTAGACATTTAGCCCCCAGTGGCCACAGTTTACCTAAAAAGAGAGAATTCAGCACTGCTGACTCATGTTCATTGAAAAAGAGGAAACCATGTCCTCCAGGTCTCATAGATTCAGTCAGAGCTTTGACGGTCTCACTAGAAAGGAAGCTAAAGCTCCTGACAACAACATATGTTTCAAGTACCCAACCTCACAGGCAGATTCTCAAGAATTCTCTAGGCCAGTAGACCTCCATGTTTGTGGAGTGTTTACCATGTCCTTTACTTTTGGAAACTCCTCTACCACTTCCAAGGTTTTGAACTCCTGAGCATATTCCATTCCAGATATGTATTCACAGATTTTCTAACTCTTCTCTTCTAATTGTGTCTTACTTAGGGCAAAGGTATTCTCAAGGCATTGTTCTGGATGAGAGTGGGAAGATTTTTGTGTAGCACATATTTACATACACATTGGATTCATTTTCAAATTTTCCATTCGAAATACTGAACCCCTGATACTAACCCATACCGTACTAGACTCTGACTACAAATCCTAATATGATGGAGAAAAATAACCCAAATAGAATAGAAATACAAGCAGTTCACAGGAGGCACGGTTTATATTTGGTCTTGCCTTTTGCATGATATAGGTTAGGAGTTATAAATCTTGTCAATTTTTTGTTGAAATAGTTCTCCATGTGTTTGGAAAGTTAACAAATATGTGAATTTCTGTTTCCCTTTCTCTGTAGGCTATTCAGCACATGTATTTTCATATGCACATATAGAATCTTACCTGGTATCACACGTACATTCCTGTGAGGTGGCTAACTTGGCAGATACATAGTGTGAGAAGAGATCACTCCTCCTAAACGCTTTTGGAACTGAAAATTCGAACTGTGAGTGAGCTTCCTAGTTGAACAACATTATACATAAATCCATGTTCAGTAAAATTAATATTTTTGGATCTGTAGATGATATATATTTCACGATGAATTTTGATTGGCATATATATTGCTACTTTTTAATGTCTTTGTGTTTTGTATATATATATATATATATATATATATATATATATATATATATATATATACTCTCCAGATTTTTTAAAATATGAAATATATGCATCTTATTATTCACTCCCTACATTTATTCATGTTCATGTATGTGGATTTATAGTAAACTTTTCACAAGATTATTCTCAGAAGTATTCATTCACCTGAAATACATATTTTTTTTCCTAGTTCTGAAAACTAACTTCAGTGACTGTTGCATACAAATCCTAATATTTCTCCAGTAACTGATCCAGTTTAACATTAATGCAAGTAGATTCCTATGGGACATCATGTATATTTTGATGTTAGTTTTTATTCAACACTGGTTCATTACTATTTCTTCAATTTATGCACATCATAGTATATATATTTCATCCAGAAGTTAGTAAATTTGTACGCATTTGTTTCGCTTTCAATCACTTCCTGCTTCAGAACACATGTATTCCTCCATGTTTCTTGACTGGTCTTTTCATGAGACTTCTTCCCAAACACATTATTTTTGATTTCCATAATCACTTTTGAAGCAAAACTCACACACTCTTCATGATAAACCATAACCCTAATATTACTATTAGATGTATAACTCGTTGGAATGAATGTATGTATATCAATATAAGATTTCCTGTATTTTTTCAGATATCAATTCGATCCATTATTTAAGTTGGAACTAGTTATATTATTTATTCACAGTATGGTCTACTCATGAATTATCTCTATATTCATAGACACAGAGTACACCTATTTGTACACCCAATACTAATTTTATGTCTTCAAAATATTGCTGCAAGAAATGGTGGAAGAAATACTCATGTCTCCTGATCTATATATTTATTTTATCAAAGTAATATTTTGGACACAAAAAGCAAAGGTCATACTTATGATTGTACCAATGTAAAAGTCATTCTAGCATTGGAGGAAGAGACAACCAAGAGACTGTCTCATGCAACAGCAAAGGGTTTATTCGGGGTCCAGAATGCTGGGGCTCAGACCTAATTTGAATAGAGCCTAGAGCCCTTAGAACATCTTAAGCAGAGCTTACATACTTAACTTGGAGAGGGAAGGGAAGGAAGTTTATTGGTCGTTCAGGGCGAATGGACGGTTTGTGTGCAACTGAGTGAGGGATTACATTCTGCAGTTTGGCATTTGGGGACAGCACATTCTGGGAACAAGATTACCAAACACTTCTCAAGATTTCAATAGTGTTTTGTTAAGAATACAGAAAAACAGGAAGTGACAAATACCTATTTTATTAATCTTTCATTCCCCACTTCTTCTTCTGGTTACGTTTAATCATAAAAGTGATCATTGAGGGGTGTCACATTTTATGTCTGCTAGTGGGGTATATTGTTGTCTGATTAAAAAAATTTAACTTGTCCAATTTGAGCTTGAAGAAATGCAACTACACGGTGGAGCAAACAGGGTCTAGAGTTAGCAATAATATGATGATTATTAATGGACCGGCCAATGCTGATAAAAGCGTAGTTTACCAGGGGAACTGTGTGAACGAAGACTGTAACCACCCTTTTGGGGCCTCTCTCTCTCGTTGATGCGCTTTAAGGTGTCTTCTCAATTTACTCATAGATAATTTTACAACCAGTATGATCGGAATAAAAACAACATTCTTCCCTCAATACAGCATAATGGCCCCCTTTTCTCATGAAGAGGAGGTCCAACCCTCGCCTTTTCTGTAAAACAACTTCAGAGAGAGAGATTTTAAAGATTCCTGTAAGGCTGTGATGGAGGTTTAATATCTTAAAGCTTTGTTCTACTGCTGCTTCTAATTGGGTCATTTGTTGTGTTCCATGGACTACGGCAGTGGTTCCTTTGCCCAGCCCTGCAGCAACTTCTATTCCTAATAGGATGGCTAAAGTGAGGAATACAGATTCCCGGCAGAACCGGGTTGTATGCCCCCCGCTATTTGATCTTAATGAACCTGCATCATGATAGAGCACTCTGGGAAACATCTGCACCATTACATAATTAATTGCACCAGTTGACAATTTTATGAAAACATAAACAATGTTTAAGTATATAGAATAATACTCTTGTTGGTATGGACAGGGCAAGGCACCTAAGATAGCACCGAAAACAGAGAAACAGTCCTATTTGGTTGCAACCGGATATAGAGGGCATTGCTTCTGTTGTAATCAATTAATCCCTTGAACCCCAATTTTAGGTAGTTTTAGAATTTTGCCCCCAATATGTAATGGAAGGGGCTCAGAAGTTCACAGTCTGCAGAAGTCCACAAAAAGCAGTTTTTGTTTCTTTTTTTTTTTTTTCCTCTGTTCTGGGCAAGTTAACTTTTTAAGGACACCTAGGAGAGGGAGAGCTTTTTTCTTCTCTTTTTTGTTTTCTCCCTGCCAGCTGTTACCATGGGGTCCAGTTGGTAACTTCTTTATCTTACAAATGTAGCCATCCCTGTGAAGCCCCAGCTCAAGGCCAGAGGCCTTGTTCACATATTTTGTGAAAAATTAGTAAGGGGATGTCTAGCTTAGGAGTGCTGATTTTTCCAGCCAGTTGCCAAGTAGAACAGGCAACACAAAAAGAGGAAGTTTGTCTACATTGAACTCTTTTATAGGGACTCTTTTGCTGAAAGTCCTAAAGTCAGCCTTGGTGAAGAATTTTGGAGAAGGTCAGTTAAGACTTTTTTGTGGGCCTTTTACAGAGGGGAAAGATGGGGAAGGCGGGGGGGAGAGCAGCTACATGGATCTGTGTATGAGAAAGGAGAGATGTAAAAGAATAATGAGAAAGGGGTTTGGGATTTTCCTAGCAACAAAATCGTGAGCAGTAGAACAGGTAGAGCAGAGGGGAAGACGGGAGTGAGTATCCCAAAAAGTCTCTGAGGGACTTTAAATTCTTAGTAACCTGTTTTCAGTGATGACAAAGCAACTTTAAAAGCCATTTTTATTACATCTTGGATAGGGTTCTGAGGGCTCTCCTCAGCTGGTTTGAGCTTTGGTATAGCTGGTAAGAGAACCTGGTGGGACCCGGTGCGGGAACTGACAGAAGAAGAGAGGAGTGAGTTGGTGGAGGGGTGCCTCACTACCTGCTACCTCAGCAAGGGGGCAATTGTCTGAGAACCGAGGTTTGGGTTTTGATCTAGAAATTGGAGGGGAGAAATCAGGTTGCTGAGGTGGGAGTGACAGCAGAGATTCTGGAGCAGAAGGCAGAGGGTGAGGATCTATTGGAGAAGCATAGTTCAGGATGTGAGAGAAGGAGGGAATTGGCCTGCCCATAGGGGAATCTCCTTTCACCCTTTTGAGCACTTGCAGAAGTTAAAAAGGTCACACAGAATTTGAAGATCTAGAGACCCATCTGGGGGCCATCAGTTTTGATTGTCTAATTGGTAATATGGTCAATGCTGTGTACTGAATTTGATGAGGAGTTTGGATTCCACCAGGCAGCCCCTGTATGCTCACATCCCCATGACTTACAGAAGAAGTCGGCTTTTGCCCCACACAGCCATGGCTGTTTGTGGTTTTGATAGTCCGCCGGGAAAACATAGTAATCTAGGCTAGCCAACCTGCATCTGGCTCGTGTGTCCCTACATCCATAATGTTTGTTTCCATTATCTATGGTACAGAAGGCATTTAACGGAATTTTAGTGGGATCCTCTTCTTCAGGGATATCCCAATAGGAACGACCTATAACCAGCTGACAAATATCTGGGTGGAGAGATGGCCACCAGGTCCCTAAGGGGGCTGTATGCGAGATAGATCATACTTCTTCTCTAGTAGGATTTGTGATTAGCCATCGCTGCTGTACGGGCTGATGAGCATTAGGACTACTTGTGGCCAAGGGGAGAATCTATAGCCTTATCCACCTGGTGAATACACCATTTGAAAGGGTTACCACTCTTTTCCAGTATCCAGCCAGAGTCTGGAGAGGGCGCAGGCTTGAGATGAGAGGCATGGATCCAGCAAGTGATTCCGTCTACATATACCACTGTAGGTGTTATAAGTAGCACCTGGTATGGTCCTTTTCAGCCGGGTTCCAGGGATGACACCTGATGTCGTCTTATGTAGACGAAGTCTCTTACTTGATATCCATGTGGAGTCCCCACGTCCCCAGGGTGGTAGGCAGTGGCCAGCTGTTTCCACAGGTATCGCTGAGTTCTTTCAAGAGCTTTTAGTCTGTCAAGCAAGTATTTCTTGCATGAAACAGTGCATAAGGCAGGAACATACTCTAATCTTTTATGCCGGTCTCTAAGCTTAATTTCGTTTAGGTCTCTTTAATGGTTCTATTTATTTTTTTTTCCTGTCCTGAGCTCTGGGGTCTATATGCACAATGTAACTTCCAATTAATCCCCAGGGTCCTGGCTAAGCTCTGACTCACCTGGGCCATGAACACCGTTCAATTAACAGACCCTATTACCTTAGGCAGGCCATGTCTTAGAAAAATATCTTTCAGGATGTACTTGACCACCGTTTCAGCGGTTGTTTTTTTTTTTTTTTTTTTTTCTTTTTTTTTGTGAGAAAGGATTCAATCCATCCTGAAATTGTATTTACAAAGACTAAGAGATATTTAAGTCCATACCTTGCTGGCTTAATTTCAGTGAAGTCCACTTTCCAGAATTGTCCTGGTCTGGTTCCTCGTAGGTGCTTTCCTGCAGGAAGCTTGGAAGTGTAAGCATTAACCAATTGACAGAACCGACAGGCTTTTGTGAGTTATTTCCTTTCACTGTGAGTGAGTTAGTCGAAATCTCTGTTCCTGAAACTGAATGCCTGCAGTTTCTTTGAACCAAGGTGAGTAAGTTCATGTACATTTTTAATGTAGTGTAGGGCTTTCTGAAATTGCAGGCTGGGCTCAGTGAAGTTGAGGAGTTCAGTGTCAGTGTTTTAAATGTTATAAAAAGCTTGCTGGTGCTAAAGGGTCCATTGGAATTGCGCATCCTCATTTAACAGAGGGTATAAAGGAGCCGCAAAGAACACAAACCCAGGTATCCATAACGTGCAAAAGCCAGCAGTCCCAAGAAACTCTCTGTGTTGTTCCCTGTTAGATGGCAGTGGTATCTGCACAACAGTTTGTTTTCTGGGCTCAGTGAGCCATCATTTACCGCCCCTAATGGAATACCCCAGGAAGATTACTTCTTGCTGGCAAATTTGGGCCTTTTTGGCCGAAGCTCTATACCCGAGTTCAGCAATTTCAGATAATTGTGCTTGGGTCCCAGACTCACAGTTTTACTTGGTGTTGGCAGCCAGTAGCAGGACATCCACATATTGAAGCAGAGTGACTTTGGGGTGCGTAGTTCTGAAGTTGTTGATATTTCTGTGGAGGGCTGAATCAAAGAGAGTGGGGGAATTTTTGAACCCCTGTGGGTGTTTAGTCCAAGTTAGTTGACCAGACGTTCCAGTTTCTGGGTCTACCCAGTCGAAAGCAAACAGAAACTGACTATCTTTATGCAGAGTCAAGCAAAAGAAAGCATCTTTTAATTCCAGAAGAGTATACCATTTTCACTCAGCTACAGCAAACGGTTTATTGGGGGTCCAGCATGCTGGGGCTAAGAGCTCACATGAAAAGAGTAGAGAGCCCTGAGAACAGCTTAAAGAGAGCTTATATACTTTTCTTGGAGAGGGCATGGAGGGAAATTTTTGATGGGTCAGGGCGAGTGGGTGGTTTGCATGCAACCAGGTGAGGGAGTACATTCTGCAGTTTGGCAGTTGGGGACAGCACATTCTGGGAACAAAATTAGCAAACAGTTCTCAAGATTTCAACAGTGTTTTGTTAAGCATACAGAAAAACAGGAAGTGACAAGTACCTATTGTATTAACCTTTCACCAAAGCAAAATGCAAAGTGAGCATGGAATACTAAAATCAACCATGTCCAGATTGCCTAATGCTCTGAAATATCAATCCTATTGGTGTCTACATATTTGTTTCTTCCTAAGATTATACATTCAACTTCAACCATGTTGAAAATGTCTAATCCTATCACTCACCTTATACTTTGCCTGATTTTCTAATGTCTCTATTGATATCTTTTTCCTACATATTTTCTCCAGTTCATCATTGTGAATGACTTTTCACATGTGCTAATATTTACATTCACTCTCTAAACGAAACAATATTGCTAATGAACTTTTGGTCCGATTCCTATACTCACCCTTTTTACTAAACCTACCGACTATCTTTCTAATCCTTATGGACTATTCATTTTTGACTGGATGTTCTCTTCTACATTCAATCATCCAAGGTACAAGGTCTTATGCCATTGCATATCGATTTATCTGAGATATCTGTGCAGAACATAATTCAAAGCTAAGTATCCCACTAAAGGGCCCAATGCCCTTCAGGGCTTCAAATCGTACCTAGATTTTCTGGTTTCATACTTATATTTCACGGATATATTCTTGTGAATATTGCAGGTTCCCAATACCATTATTCATTCCGCAGAATGATGCCTAACCCAAATAGAATATGTTATTAACCCTAACCATACACTGTTCTCTCAATCTAACTTTACAGAAGAGCATAGACAGAGTTGGTCTTACAATACAGGCATGTAGGTGATCTTCCAATTGCTGAGAACCTCAAAGGTTGATGCAGAAATGATCCCAGGAGAAGATGTAGGCAGATATAAAGGACCTGAGAGAGCAAAAGTCATCTTCCATTGCAAACAACCTGGTCAGGATGAAACGATGTGTCTGAATCAGCCTCTCTCTTCTTAATATAAAGAAGATGGACCAAACCAGCCCTGTGTGGAGAGCTTCTCCTCGGTCCCTATGGTTTATATACCATTCTAACTTGTGAAAGTGCCACAGGAAGTAGGGGCAGCCACTATCTCAAGGAACCCTTGGAAGCCACTGTTAGGACAAAGTGGTTGCCAAGGCAGTGACCTTATTCCGTTCCTGAAGGAATTGACCTAAGTCACATCTTTGGTGATGGAACTCCCTGAACTTGTTATGCAGGAAGCCAGGCACACAGAGCCAGTCCCAGTCCCAGTCCCAGTTGGCTCACTTGTTTGGATTTACCAAGGACAGAGTCTGTCTTTCTTGATACCTAATGATTTGAGGATGGCCAAATGCAAGTAGAGCTCTGAAGACGGGCCTTTCCGGAGAAAGCAGGTAGTGGTCAGCCCAGGCTCCTGACAACTTCACAGAGTTGGACAAGGAGACCGGATCTGAGACAGGACAGGCCATTTCGGGGGAACATAGTATGGTCCACCAGTCAGAGGACACTCTGGAAAGTCACAGACTCACTTGGGGGAAGGAGGGGCCTTTGTGAATGTGGGTGTGAGTTTGTGGATTTGTCTCATGTTCTCAGAATAGGTAGGAAAGTCAGTATGTTTGGTTAGGATTGGACTGTTTTTAGAAAGTCGTTTGACAAGGTGAGTGTTTCTATGTCTGTGTATCTCACTGTGTCCGTGCTTGAAAACATTAGAAATAAGAATTCATCAATGGATGTGTCCTGTCTAGTAGAAAGCTTCCCAGCATTCATCCTGCCCATTTTAGGAATGGATTGCAGGTTTCATTATTGATGGGCAACACCTACTATCTTCCCAAGATCCTGTTTTCTTCCTGAATTCTGGCCACTCTCCAGAATAGGCTCATGGTTTTGTGTCCAAGATATGTACGACCTCCAAGCTCTGTGACATGGCCATGTACTGGATAGCTGAAGGGAATGCGAGCATCTCAGAAAACTCAGATATCAGTGTGACCAGGAAAGTCTCAGTGGAGAAACCCTGCTTTGGGCCTTTTGCTAACCTATTTGCCTGTTGCCATGAATATCAGGAAGGTCTTTGCCTCAGGCCAGCCCTTTGTGAATCCTGAAGAAAACTGTTTTCAAATGGTAATGAATGGGCATCACCTGTGGCTCTTTGCTTAAATGCTTTGTAAAGGGATGTGTCTGAATCTGCCTCTTTGCCCTGTGTGAGGTAGTGGCTTAGATTCTCAGCACCAGTTGGATCTAAAGAAAAATCCAATGTGTGCATCCAAAACCAAAATGCAAAAAAGATCAGTAATGGTGTATGAAGTCTCTCACCTTCCTCTTTTAGGTTCCTGACCTCCATCAAGTGAGAATAGGGATCCTTTGGGACAAATGAGTTCTTTCAAGCCCTGCAGAGATGATTGGGTTTTCTCATGACTCCAAATCACATGAAGAAACTATACCTGACAGTCAGTAGGCCTCAAATTGGAGAAGCAGAGCAGTATTAATGGCAGACCTATGTGATCAATCCTGGTTCACAGAAAGGGTGTCCAGGCTACCCTGTGGTTAGGCAAATGAAGGGAAAGAGACCTTATTTTGGAAACTCTCTTAGGCTGTGACATTCATGGAAACATCCAGCCAGAGGTTATGATGAATGTATATATGGAAGAAGATGAGGGCCTTGGGGGAGTGTTTTGGTTTTAATTGTGGTCATTTGTGTGGAGTTTGGAAGAGATGACTGGGTCCACCTGGGCTTGAACTCTGATGTGATTCCCCTCAGAGACTGAGTTCTGTAACTGACCTCAGAGAAGTAATTGCTTTGAAATGGGATATGTCTTAATCAGCCTCTTGGCCCTGTGTGAGGCTGTGGCTTTGATTACCAGCACCGTAAGGATCTAAAAAAAGATCCCATGTCTGCGTCCAAAACCAAAATGACCAAAATTGCAGTCATTGTTGATGAAGTCTCTCGCCTTCCTTTGTAAGGTTCTGAAAGAATAAAAGAAATTGAAATTGAAACGTAAAGAACCAGGTTCTGTAAAGTATCCAGGCTGCACTCAGAGCCTGAAATTCCTGTGGCAGTTAAGACAATTCCTGGAACTGCCCTTTAGATGTATGTTGAAATCTTCCCTGACCACCTAGTTACTTAACAACCTCTTCTCAAAAACTGTGCAGCTCAGCACATATACATCTCAGGGCTTCAACCAATCATTTTAAATGTATACCCCTTCTCAGGGCTAACCAATAACACCCTGCCTGAACTATTCTCACCAATGAATGTGCAAATCATGTTTTAGAGTTGTTATTTGATTTTCCCACGGTATACGGTGATTTGCTAAAGGAAGCTATGATGTATGTTAAGTCCCTGCCCTCTCTAAAGAATGTATATAAAATCTGCTCATGTTGTTCTCGGGGCTCTTTGTTACTTGCTCCTCAGAAGTGAGCTCTGAGCCCCAGCATGCTGGACCCCCAATAAACCCTTTGCTGTTTCATGAGAAATTCTCTTGGTGGTCTTTTCCTCCTACGTTCGGCCCACCTTTTCATCTGGAGGCCCTAGCTGAGAAATCCAGCAGTGACGAAAAAAAGACCCCAAGGGACTCCTTTCAGAGTAAGTAAGGTGCCTCTTTCTGGTTTCAGGTTTCAGGTTAGGGTTTGGCAAAATGGCTGTCGGTGAAGAACATTAGCTCTCTGCGACGGTGGCTGACAGATGTGTCACAGAGCCACAGGCCACGTCCCTGGGGGAAACTCCAGAGGACTCGGGAAATAGAGGATTAGTAGTTTCCTCAACTCGGTTATTTTTTGCTTCACGATTCGGTTTTCCAGCCCATCAGGTTTTGCTGGCTACTCAGTTTTGTTCATTGTCAGGAACTCATGTTGAGTTTACTGTCTGTCTTTATTGTCTAACCCATCATGTTTTGCCAGTTACTCAGTTCTAATCTTTGTCTTGGACTCATGTTAAACGTTTACTGTTTGTCTTTGTCTGTGTCATGTTTGTGTATTCACTGTCCCTGTTTGAGTAACTCCCATTATGGGACATTATGGGACAAAGCACTTCCATGCCTCTGTCCCTTAACCTTGATCATTGGACTGATGTCCGCTCAAGTACCAAGAATCTTTCTTTTTCAGTAAAATGCCAGACCTGGCAGACTCTCTGTGCTTCAGAATGGCCCATCCTAGGAGTCGGATGGCCCCCAGAAGAATCCTTCCACTTCCCTCTAATCCGAAAAGTCAGAGATATTGTCTTTCACCGGGGCCACGTGGCCACCCAGATCAACAGCCATATACCCCTTGCCCCACGATCCTATCATTCCAACATTCTGCTCCTCCCCCTCTTCCCTCCATTCTGAGTCACAAGACTGGACACTCCTCTCTCTCCTTATCCTCTACCCTCGCTCCCCAACCCACAACATGTTCCAGATGATCCTCCCGCCGCTGACTCAGCCTCTCCGCCGCTAGAGGCAATTGGGCCAGACCCAAGCCCTCCAGGGGACTTCCCCGCAGCAGCAGCAGCCCCTGCTCCCCTGAAGGAAGCTGGGCCACCTAAAAAAAACCCGCAGGAGATGGATAATAGAAAACTCGGAAGCCCCTGTGATGCTCCTTCTCCATCCCTGCAGGCCCATGAACCGACCCAACTGGGACCCCAACACCTTTAAATGTAGGTAGCATCTGTCCACTTATCGCCGTTCTCTAATAGTGGGTCTCTGAGCGGCCGCCAGAGGGCCGATTAATTTGTCCAAGGTAAGAGAGATTATCCAAGGGCCTAATGAGTCTCCTTCTATGTTTCTGGAGAGAATTATGGAAGCCTATAGGAAATATACTCCTTTTGATCCTCAGGCAGAAGACCAAAAGGCATCTGTTGCAATGGCCTTTATCGAGCAGACTGCCCTAGATATTAAGAGAAAGTTACAACGTCTAAATGGATCATAAGATATGACCTTAAGAGATTTAGTCAGAGAAGCTGAGAAAGCATATTATAAGAGAGAAACTGAGGAGGAAAGGGAATAGAGGAGAGAGAGAAAGAAAGGGAACAAAAGAAGGAGGAAAGATGCAAATGGCAGAGTAAAGCATTGCCTATGGTTCGGGTCACAGCAGCAAATAGGCCAGAAGTTAAAAAGCAGGGATACATAAAGGGTTACCTGGGCCCACGCCAGAGGCTGCCCCTGGCCTCAAATCAATGTGCCCACTGTAATAAAAAAGAACACTGGGCCAAAGAGTGCCTCCAAAAGAAGCAGCCACGCCAGCCCGCCATGCTGACTCTAGAAGAGGACTAGAAAATTCGGGGCTCAGATCCCCTTCCCCAGCTCATAGTAACATTTGAAGTTGAGGGGAACACAGTGAACTTTGAAGTGATTACAGGAGCAGTATACTCAGCCCTTAAGACTTCACTGGCCCCCCTGTCAATTAAATGGTCCCTAGTTCAAGGGGCTAATGGCAGTAGATATCGGGCTTGGACAACTAAGATGAACATGGACCTCGGAAAGGGAAAAGTCCACCATTGTTTCCTAGTAATTCCAGAATGCCCGGCCCCATTGATGGGCAGGAATCTGCTTACCAAACTCCGGACTAGAATAACCTTTAAACCTAATGGTCCCCAAGTGGAGGTTCTATAGCGTTCAGTATAAACTCCCATAGTCACATCTTTGACTATGTCCGTAGAAGATGAACATCAACTCTTTGCGCCCCATAGGACTAATCAAACAGGCAAACTACCCCATAAATGGATAAAAGATTATCCTAATGCCTGGGCAGAAACTGCTGGGTTAGGTCTAGCCATCAACAACCTCCAATAGTAGTAGAATTAAAAGCCTCTTCGTCTCCAATTAGTGTTAAACAATATCCTCTAAGCAAAGAAGCTAAGGATGAGATAAGGCCCCATATTCATAAATACCTGGCTCTTGGGGTCCTAAGGCCCTGTCAATCAGCCTGGAACACCCCCCGGTTCCAGTAAGAAAGCCAGGAACTGGGGACTACCGTCCTGTTCAAGACCTAAGAGAGATCAACAACAGAGTGCAGGACATTCACCCCACAGTACCCAATCCATATAATTTGCTTAGCACTCTGAATCCGTAGCGGAAATTGTACACTGTGCTGGACTTAAAAGATGCTTACTTCTGCTCGCCTCTACATAAGTACTGTCAGTTGCTGTTAGCTTTAGAGTGGATAGACCCAGAACCTGGAACATCTGGCCAACTAACCTGGACTAGACTCCCACAGGGGTTCAAAAAATCCCCCACTCTCTTTGATGAAGCCCTCCACAGAGACATCAATGACTTCAAAACTGCACACCCCGAAGTCACCCTACTCCAATAGTGGATGATCTTCTACTGGCAGCCGACACCAAGGAGACCTATGAGTCTGGGACCCAAGCACTATTATTCGAGCTTGCTCGGCTTGGATATAAGGCTTCTGCCAAAAGGCCCAAATTTGTCAGCAAGAAGTAATCTTCCTGGGTTATTCTCTCAGGGGTGGCAAACGATGGCTCCCTGAGCCCAGAAAAAAAAACTGTTGTGCAGATACTGCCCCAATCTAATAAGAGAAAACTCAGAGAGTTTCTTGGGACTGCCAGCTTTTGCAGGTTATGGACTCCTGGGTTAACATCTTTGGCTGCCCCTTTATACCCGCTGATAAAGGGGGATGCCCACTTCCAATGGACCCCTGAGCACCAACAAGCTTTTGATAATGTCAAAAAAAGATGCTGCTATCTGCTCCGGCCTTAGCACTCTCAGATGTAGAAAACCCTTCACTCTCTACAACGAGGAAAAGAAAGGAATAGCACGGGGAGTGCTCACTCAGTCTTTTGGACCTTGGAAAAAGCTGGTAGCGTATTTATCCAAAAAACTGGACCCAGTGGCTAGCGGGTGGCCCCATTGCTTAAGTGCTATAGCAGCGGCAGCCCTTCTAATAAAAGATGCTCATTAATTAACGTTGGGACAGAAGCTAACCATTGTATCCCCCCATGCCCTGGAGAGCATGATCTGTTAGCCTCCAGAGAGGTGGCTATCAAACTCCAGAATAAACCACTACCAGAGCCTCTTGCTTGACAAAGACAGAATAACGCTGGGACCCCCTGCTCCACTCAACCCAGCTACACTGCTGCCAGAAGAATCATCAGGACCCGTCACTCATGAGTGTCAACACATACTGGCAAGGAAACCAGTATACAACAAGACTTGAAGGATCAGCCACTGCCTCGCCCTGAAGTCGTATGGTTTACGGATGGCAGCAGCTTCCTCCAAGATGGTAAGCAGCGGGCTGGAGCAGCAGCAGTTAGCAAAACTAATTTCATCTGATACTCGGGTCTCCCAGAAGGGACATCAGTCCAAAAAGAAGAACTGATTGCCCTTATGAAAGCATTGGAACTAGCAACAGGCAAAAGGGCCACCATATAAACTGTTAGCCACTATGCATTTGCCACTGTTCATATGCACGGGACTATTTACCAACAATGGGGGCTATTAACCTCTGCCGGGAAAGAAATAAAGAATAAAGATGAGATCCTCCACCTTCACTCAGCAGTGCAGGGCCATAAGGAACTAGCTATAGTGCACTGTCCAGGGCACCAGAAGAGAAACAATCCCGTGGCAGTTGGAAACAGAAGGGCAGATGATGAAGCTTAATTGGCAGCCCTAAACGGAGTGACTCTGTTAACTTTTTTCACACCGGGGGGAACAAAAATCAGGAGACTTGGCCGCCCCGGAACATTCAGGCAACTTATCATCTGAGGAGACAGATACAGAACTCTGGGACCCTACAGAGCCAAGTTTACAATTTCAAAAAGCCCACCTTAATCTCAAAGATGTACACCAGCTCAACCACTTAGGCTCAAAGAAGTTATAAGCACTCTTAAAGGACCGAATAAAGGACTTATTATTGACTGACTCACAGAGGAAAAAAATAGCTGAGCTGGTGACTAGAGCTTTTCAAGTCTTCCAATTAGTTAATACTTTCCCATCCAAGAGTCCTGCAGGGATGCGCATACGAGGAACCAGACCAGGACAATTCTGGGAAGTGGACTTTACTGAAATTAAGCCAGCAAGGTATGGACTTAAATATCTCCTAGTCTTTGTAGATACTTTTTCAGGATGGGTCGAAGCCTTCCACATGAAGAAAGAGACAGCTCAGATGGTGGTCAAAAAGATCCTAGAAGACAGTTTTCCAAGGTTCGGTCTGCCTAAGGTAATAGGGTCTGATAACGGACCGGCATCCATGGCCAAGGTAAGTCAGGGATTTTCCAGGACCCTGGGGATTAATTGGAAGTTATATTGTGCTTATAGACCCCAGAGCTCAGGACATATAGAAATGATGAATAGAACCATCAAAGAGACTTAACAAAATTAATCTTGGAGACCGGCATAAAAAATTGGACTATGCTCCTACCTCATGCACTTTTTCGTGCAAGAAATACCCCTCCGCCTCTTTGTGTAACCTCACCCCTTATGAAATTCTCTACGGTGCCCCTCCTCCATTAAGGGACCTAACCCCAACTCTGAGATTAATGATTCCTTCAACACCCCCTTGCTAGACAGACTTAAAGCTCTTGAACAAACCCAGCACCCAGCGATACCTGTGAAAACAGTTGGCCACTGCTTATCATCCTGGAGACGAGGGAACTCCACATTGATATCAAGTGGGAGACTTCGTCTACATGAGAGAGTGTCAGGTGTCATCCCTTGGAACCCTGCTGGAAAGGACCATACCAGGTGCTGCTTATAACACCTACAGTGGTGAAAGTGGATGGGATCACTTCCTGGATCCATACCTCCCATCTCAATCCTGCGCCCTCTCCAGACTCTGGCTGGAAACTGGAACAGACTGGTAACCCTCTCAAGTTGCATGTCCGTGGTGTGGGTAGGGCTATGGATTCTTCCCCTGACCACCAGCAGTCCTAATCCCCATCAGCCTGTTCAGCAACAATGGCAAGTTTTATAAATCCTACTGGGCAAGTAGTGTGGTCTATTTCACATACAGCCCCCTTATGGACTTGGTGGCCATCTCTCCACCCAGATATTTGTCAGCTTGCCATAGGCCTCTCTGACTGGGATCTCCCTGACATAGTGGACCCCACACAGATGCCACTCAAACCCAAACCAGGGCAACATAGACCAACTTACCCCATGAATTATTGATGTCATCTCCCCCAGCTCAGGTGTAAACTAGCCAGTCTTGTGTATTAAGTGTGCCCAGCTGATTTCTGAAGTCACAAACAGGCCCAAACCTGTGGAGGACCCAGTGACTTTTATTGTAGATCTTGGGGTTGTGAACACACGGGACCTACATTGTGAAACGCAAACTCCCCAGACAGTATGATTTGGGTAGGATGAAATGACATCTGGACTGATCCCAATAAATGTGCCGCTATCCAAGTGGTGTCAAAAACTTGCTGTGGAAAAAATAGTCTATGTTACCCCCTCAATATAACTTTCACTTCCAAAGGAAGGGGCTACCTCAGAACAACATGGCCTATGGGAAATACTTGGGGAATGCGATTCTATATTAATGGCCCTGGTTATGACTTTGGTCTCTGGTTCACCATCCGGCTTAAAAAGGAAGAAAATCCCACAGCAATAGGGCCCAATCCCCTCAAGTCAGGAATTAAGCCTCCTCAACCTCCCATGCCTAGATCTACCAAAACCCCTCTACCATATCATACTTCGCAGTTTCCATCTTTGCCTACTTCCCCAGTCCAGAGTACAGCTGACTCCTCCCCCTGGGAACTAATTAAAGGAACCTTTATGGTACTGAACTCCACACAGTCAGAACTCCTTGCATTTCAGCCCAGGTATTTGACAGCTCTGTACATTATTGTATAATGGTGCAGATACTCCCCAGGGTGCTCTATCATGATGCAAATCCTTTGAAGGTCTACTAGGGGGACAACCAACCCGATTTTGCCGGGAGCCAGTGTCCCTTACTCTAGCCATCCTATTGGGGCTAGGAGCTGCTGCAGGAGTGGGTACAGGAACAGCTGATATGATCCATGGGTCACCACAAATGGCCTGATTAGAAACAGCAATAAATCAAGACTTGAAGACGTTAGAGACCCCCATCACACTTTTGCAGGAATCCTTAACCTCTCTCTCTAAAGTTGTTTTACAGAACAGTCGAGGATTAGACCTCCATTTCATGAGGGAGGGGGGCCTCTGTGCTGTACTGAGAGAAAAATGCTGTTTTTATGCTGACCATACTGGAGTTGTAAAATAATCCATGAGTAAATTGAGAAAATTCCTTGTAGAGCACCAGAGAGAAAGGGAGATTCAACAAGTGTGGTTTGAGTCATGATATACCCAGTCCCCCTGGTTAACTACACTCCTATCAGCCTTAGCTGGACCCCTGATCATGCTTATGGTGTTGATAACTGAGGGACCTCGTTTGCTTAACTACATAGTTTTCTTTCTCCAGGCTCAGATTGGGCAGGTAAAACTCATGGTAATCAGACAGAAATACACTTCACTGGCAGAAATAGAATGTGAGACCCCACAATAATTATTATTCATTACTTTTAAGATTAAAAGTAGGCAGAAAAAGGAGTGAGAAATGAAAGAATTAATGAGATTGAAATTGAAACGTAAAGAAACAGGTTTTGTAAAGTTTACAAGCTGTGCTCAGAACCTGAAATTCCTGTGTCAGTGAAGACAATTCCCGGAACTGCCCGTTAGATGTGTTGAAATCTTCCCTGACCACCTAGTTACTTAACAACCCCTTCCCAGAAACCGTGCATGTCAGCACGTATACATCTCAGGGCTTCAACCAATCAGTTTAAATGTATACCCCTTCTCAGGGCTGACCAATCACCCCCTGCCCGAACTGTTCCCGCACATGAATGTGCTAATCATGTTTTACAGTTGTTATTTGATTTTCCCACAGTATATGATTGTCGCGACCCCTTGCCCGCAAGGAAGACGCAACTCAGAAATCTTCTTTCAGCAGTTTATTCAGGCCTTGATTAAAGTATCTTCTAGTG
Organism: Callospermophilus lateralis; assembly: GCF_048772815.1. Lineage (NCBI taxonomy): Eukaryota > Metazoa > Chordata > Mammalia > Rodentia > Sciuridae > Callospermophilus > Callospermophilus lateralis. The sequence goes on from NW_027514896.1 coordinate 739,554, forward strand.
ACCCCCCTCCTCCCGAGCGCCCAAGCACAGTCTAATAAAGCCTCCCACGTACCAATCTTAAGCCGCCACGTGGATCTTTCTCATAGGGTAGCGTGCCAACTCTCCATAAAAGGAGTTGCTTACTACAGGCCACAGTGGAAGCCGGTGCCATCTTCTAATGGCGGCCACAATCTACAACAATGGCTTACCACAGTTCCCCCTTCTATTTTATAAAACAATGCAGGCGAAAGTAGAGGTCCTATCCCACTGTGCAGAAGCGGCTGCAATGTATGGTTCAGTCCTAAGGAGGCACCTTCCCCAGACCTGACCCCATATCAGCCGACGCCTTTTTTCGTAGGGCGGGGGCGTGCATGTCAAACCCGCATGCAATAGGACATGCTTTCCTTGAGGTCCGTTGAGGGATCACTCAAGTGCAGTGCTTTGCCTCGCATCCGGCATCTTGACGACGGCGAGAAGTAGGGCAACACAGGTAGCCTGGTAACAATAACAAATTTTTAGTTGGCAACACAATCCCTAAGCCCCAGAGGAAAGTAAAGAGTCTGTAGCCGAGAAGAAAGACCAGTCCTAAAACCCATCTGCGTGCAATGGTAACAAGACCTGCAGAGTGCAAGGGCTATTCAGTACTGGGGGAGAATAAGAAAGAGGACATGCCAATCCCAGTGCACTGTGAAATTAACTTGGGGTGCAATGGCCATGCCCAGAAAATCACTGTTTAAGATGCGCAAGCCAGATTTGCAGAGACATGCCATTTTCCAAGGCCGCAAGAGCCTATACAATCATAGCCTTCTCCTGTGTATGGCGAGTTTTAAGGCAACAGAGAAGCCACAAACAAAGTATAATACCGAAGCAACACATTGCCCCCAAAATGCCCACTCCCACCCACTCCTTAAAGAAGGAAAAGGCAGAAGATAGCCAACTGGTGAATTGACCCAAAGTCACTGGTTCGACACGGGTACTATTCAAAACAGCAATTTGAGTTAGTTGAGATTGGAGTAAGTTTTCTGCTTCCATGGACCAGGTTCCGGATAAATATTTCCCGATGATGTGGGAGGCATTCCTGGAATCATTAAATCTGACAGAGGTTATACATAAATGTGCACATTGATCAACACAACCTAAATATACTAGATCAGACAATTTCTCAACTTGATCGTGAAGCAGATTTATCCTTTGATTAGCAGCCAGAATCCCAGATAAAATGTGTTGATTAATTCTACTTTGAGATTTACGTATGGTGGATGTTTGTTGAATAACCTCATTAAGAGTGGCAGCAGTTTGTACTTGGCTGGCCGTGGCTACTCCAGCTGTAACTGCTGCAGCAGCAGATACGGCCACAGCTGTCACTATAACTGCCATAATACCAAAATCTTTACGGGCTCTAATCAGTTCAACAATAGGAAAAGATTCCGGATCCACAGTAACTGGGATCGGGACAAAGGTTGGAATTTTCATAATCACTGCCACAGTCCAAGAGCCATTCCAACACTCAGTTAAATAACAGGTAACATTAGAACAATTAAGCATCCCCTGTGATGTATCATTAGCCAAAAGAAACAGGAACGGAGATTGGAGACAGACTGCTGCAGAGGATAACGTAGCATTACTTAATTGTGAGTTATGTGAAATATTTCCAAGTCTCCTACCTCGATCCGAGTCTTGGATTCTACCAGAAACATTAAACAACCAGCTTTTGACTCCTCGTAATTGAGCCAAAGTGGAGATATCAGCTGTGGCTCCCTTTTCATTGGAAATTAACCATTGAAACCAAGACCAACCTGTTCCTATAGAGGAATTACAGTTGGAAGAATTATATAAGTATCTTTTATGAGAGGGGGAAAGAGAGAAACCCTTAGAGACCTGATGTTTCTCCCAAGAGTGATCTTGACAAGGCGTGAATGTTCGGGGGGGTATCCTGTTTGTTGATTAGCAAACTTGCCTTGTCCCAAAAGCATATCCTTATCCTAGGCAGGGCGTCTCGCTGCATGATTTTGAGCAGCTTGCTCTACTGCACCCTCTAGCATAAATGCTCTCCAATCCAAAATTTCCCTGGGGAGACACAAGCGCAGACTAGATTAGCCCAATCTGAAGGAGTCATACAAAATCTAGCAAGTCCCTCCACCTGAGTAAGGGTGAAAGCGGCATCCACGCCATAAGTGCGGACAGATTCCGCCAAGGTTTTAATTATCTTCAAGTCTAAAGGCTGATGATATCTTCCCCTGTTATTGTCCTGAAATACAGGGTATGCAAGTCCCATATCTGTATTAACTGTCCTCCAAACTTGCGCATGATTAGATCTCCCGGAATTTTGGCTCCCCCCCACATACGGGGGTGGCGCAACCGACACCATATCTTTTTCGAGATATTCTACCTCCTCCTCCTCAGAGTGTTGTTGACCAATATTGGATCCCGTCCCCTTTTTACAGTAGGCCTGCGTGCCCTGTAACCCTTGTTTCTTTTTCTTCATTTTTATCTTGCGTAGTTGTTTTAGGAATATATCAAGGTCCTCAGAACTCTCTGAGCCGCTTGTGTTCGCAGGCGTTTTTAATTCAGCCAAGTCTGGGTAGAGCCTTCTCCTATTTTTAGTTTCAGGCTCTTTTGCCTTCTCACTACTCTTACTCCCAATGCTCTCTGCCACTTCACTATGTGATCCTTCAGACTTTTCCTCATGTAGTTGCTCAAGAACAGCTTGACCCTCACTCACAGCTTCCTGGCATTTACTATCTACTATACATCATCTAACTAACTTACAAAGTGGTATAACACCACCCTCTAAGGTACCTTGTTCACGAGCGAAATCTAGATCTTTCCCTAATTTGTCCCAGCTAGGTATAGTAAGGCTGCCCGAAAACGCAAACCACGGTGCAGCAATATCTGTCTTCTGTAAAAATCTCTGTAAAGTACTACGTTTCACTTCTAGTCCCTTGGAACGTAACAGGCCATGTAGGACCAGGAGAAGCGGACTTGAAGATGTGGCACCCATGACACAACAAAAGACACACAAAAAACAAAAGTGAAAGTACACAGTGCAGCTGCAATAAAATGTAAAGCTCTCTCTTGCTTTACAGAGGAGCTGCCCCGCTTTGATCGCGGATCCCACTTACCTGGGGCTAATCTCCGCTTTGATCGTGGATCCCACTTACCTGGGACTAACCGGTGCACCACACCTGACTACTGAAAGTTCTGGTTCCCGAGTCTCGGCACCACTTGTCGCGACCCCTTGCCCGCAAGGAAGACGCAACTCAGAAATCTTCTTTCAGCAGTTTATTCAGGCCTTGATTAAAGTATCTTCTAGTGACCCCCCTCCTCCCGAGCGCCCAAGCACAGTATAATAAAGCCTCCCACATACCAATCTTAAGCCGCCACGTGGACCTTTCTCATAGGGTAACAAGGGATAGCGTGCCATCTCTCCATAAAAGGAGTTGTTTACTACAGGCCACAGTGGAAGCCGGCGCCATCTTCTAATGGCGGCCACAATCTACAACAATGGCTTACCACATATGTTGATTTGCTAAAGGAGGTTATGATGTATATAAAGTCCCTGCACTCTCTAAAGATTGTATATAATATCTTCTCATGTTGTTCTCGGGGCTCTTTGTTCTTTGCTCCTCTGAAGTGAGCTTTGAGCCCCAGCATGCTGGACCCCAATAAACCATTTGCTGTGGCATGAGACAATAGGTGCTTGGGTTTTCTCATGTCTCCAAATCATCTAAAGAATCTATACCTGACAGTCAGTAAGCCTCAAATTGGAGAAGCAGTGCAGTATTAGTGGCAGGGCTATTTGATCACTCCTGAATCAAAGGAAGGGTGTTCAGGCCACCCAATGCCCTTCTGGACTTCAAATATTACCTAGATTTCTGTTTTCATACTTATATTTCACCAGTATATTCTTGTAAATATCGCAGGTTCCCAATACCTTAATTCATCCCACAGAATGATTCCTAAACCAAATCGAAGCTGTTATTACCCTTAAACATGCAATATTTCCTCAATCTAACTTAACAGAAGAACAAGGATATTGTTGGTCTCACAATACAGGAATATAGGGGATCTTCCACCTGCTGAGAACCTCAAAGTTCCTTGCAGAAATGATCCCTGAAGAAGATGTAGACACCTATGAAAGACCTGAGAGTGCAAAAGTCAACTTCCATGTAAAACAACCTGGTCAAAATGAAGGGATGTGTCTAAAAGCCTCTCTCTTCTTAATGTAGATTAAATCGACCAAACCAGGCCTGTGTGGAGAGCTGTTCCCGGGTGCCTATGGTTGATATACCATTCTATCTTGTGAAAGTGTCACAGGAAGTATGGGCAGCCTCCATCTCATGGAACCCTTGGAAGCAACTGTTAGGACAAAGTGGTTGCCAACGCAGTGACCTCATTCAGTTCGTGAAGGAAGTGACCTATCACACTTCCTTGGTGATGGAACTCTCTGAACTCGGGATCCAGGAAGCCAGGCACCCAGAGCCAGTCCCAGTCCCAGTTCCAGTGGTCTCACTTGTTTGGATTTACCAAGGACAGAGTCAGTCTTTCTTAGTACCTACTGAAGTGAGAATGGCCAAATGCCAGGAGAGCTCTGAAGAGGGGCCTTTTCTGAGAAAGCAGATAGTGGCTCAACCATGGCTCCTGACAACTTCACAGAGTTGGCAAAGAAGACCAGTTATGAGATAGGACAGGCCATTTTGGTGGAACATAGTATGGCCCAAAAATCAGAGGAAACTCAGGATACTCACAGACATACTTGGGGGAAGGAGGTTCCATTGTGGGTGTCGATGTGAGTTTGTGGTTTTGTCTCATGTTCTGAGAATAGGTAGGAAAGGCGGTTTGTTTGTTTGGACTGGAATGTTTCTAGAAAGTCGTTTGACAATGCGAGTGTTTCTATGTCTGTGTATCCCACTGAATCTGTTTTTGTAGACATTTGAAAAGTGAATGCATCAATGGTTGTGTCCTGTCTAGTAGAAAGCTTCCCCGCATTCATCTTGCCAAATTAAAGAATCAAGAGCTGCTTGCCTTATGGATGGGCAACACCTATTATCTTCCTAAGTTCCTCTTTTCTTCCTGAATACTGGCCACTCTCCAGAATAGCCTCATGGTATTATTTCCAAGATATGTACCACCTCCAAGCTCTGTGACATGATCATGCACTGGATAGCTGAAGGGAATGAGAGCATCTCAGAAAACTCAGATATCAGTGCAACCACTAAAGTCTCAGTGGAGAAAAACTACTTTGGACTTTTGTTCTGTTGTCCTGAATGTCAGGAAGGTGTTTGCCTCAGGCCACCCCTGTGTGAAACCTGAAGAAATCAATTTTCAAATGGAAAAGGATGGGCGTCACCTGCGGCTCTTTGCTTAATTGCTTTGGAAATGGATGTGGCTGAATCAGCCTCTTTGCCCTGTGTGAGGCAGTGGCTTAGATTCTCAGCAACTGATGGATCTAAAGAAAGTTTCCAAGTGTGCATCCAAAACCAAAATGGCCAAAAGAGCCGTCATTGTGGATGAAGTCTCTCGCCTTCCTCTGTAAGCTTCCTGACCTCCATCAAGTGAGAATAGGGAACCGTTGGGTCAAACCATTTCTTCAAAGCTCGGCAGAGGCTAGCCAATAGGTGCTTGGGTTTTCTCAGGACACCAATTCACATAAAGAATCTATACCAGACAGTCAGTTGGCCTCAAACTGGAGAAGCAGAGCAGTATTAAAGAAGGGCTATTTGATCACTCTTGGTTCACAGGAAGGGTGTCCAGGCCACCCTGACTTTAGGCAAATGAGGGGCAAGGGAGCTTATTTTGTACACTGTCTTGGGCTGCGCCCGTCATGGAAACCTCTAGCCAGAGGTTATTCAGAGTGTCTATGTTGAAGAAGATGAGGGCCATGTGGGAGTGTTTTGGTTTTAATTGTGGTCATTTGTTGGTGGTTGGAAGAGAATCCTGGGTCCACCTGGGCTGGAATTCTGGTGTGATGCCCCTTAAAGACTGAGTTCTGGAACTGACCTCAGAGAAGTATTGCCATTAATTGTGTTGGGATTTTAGGCGGCCATGCATGAGAGTCGCCATTGGAAACTGAGATCTAAGCCTGGGGTGGCTATTCACCAAGCACTGTCAATCTCAGCCAGGACATCACATGATTTTATTATGAAAGACTTGGCAGCCATTGTTGACAGTCAAAACACACATGGACCTCACATTGTAGACCTCAATGGGCCTGGCTTCATGTGGCCTTTTGGCCACACTTTGGGAAGCCTTGCCTCTGAGAATTCTCGAGAGGTTTCCTTGAAATGTGCTTCCTAAAAATTTAATGGTTCCTGAATGAATTGAAACCCACAGTTTCTCCAACTTCATCCTTGAAAAATTTCTAGATAAATACCATGAAATTTTTGAAATTTACATGACCAGGTGGCACTGGAGAACCTTTGGATGTCCTGTTGCTGATCAAGAGTGTACCAGACAGTGCCTTCCTTGACTGGGTTTCATGAAAATGGTGTAGAACAGAGCTGCCAGTATGGTGGAGCCTGCTGAGTAGTGGGCCCAGAGCTGTGGTGTGCAGTTGTGTGATAAAACATCTGTGGTGGGGTCATGTGGATCTTACTTCGGCTTCCAAATGCTTGTGATTGACATGGTGCACCCAGCAGACTTTTGTATATTAAGCCATCTTGTTAGATGGAGAGTTTTCAGGGCAATGTTCAGAATCAAGTTGCTACGGTCAAGGGGGCAAGCAATGTGGCATAGAAGCCTGATTGGTGCATTCTCCATCAGACCCTTACCCACCACACGTGACAGAACTCCCTCCAGCACTGTGTTCCAGTTGAACTCCTTGTATTTTGTGAAGCAAATACCAAACTCCCAGTGCAGCAACAAGAAACACAACAAAATTGGAGAATGACCAAATGGCTTCACAGTCTACACGGAAAGATTCTTAGACCCCAGTGGCCACAGCTTACCCACAAAGAGAGAATTCAGCACTGCTGCCTCATGTTCATTGGAAAATAAGAAACCATGTCCTCCATGTATCATAGATGCATACACAGCTTTGATGATCTCACTACAAAGGAAGCTAAAGCTCCTGAAAACAACATATATTTCAAGTGTACAATCTCAAAGACAGTTTCCCAGATGTCTTGAGGCCTGCACACTTCCATGTTTGTGGAGTGTTTACAGTCTCCATTACTTTTGGAAACTCCTCTACCACCTCCAGTGTTGTGAACTCCCGAGCATTTTCCATTCCAGATATGTATTCATAGATTTTCTAACTCTTCTCCTCTAATTGTATCTTAATTGGGGCGAAGGTAATGTCAAGGCATTGTTCTGGATGAGAGTGGGAAGATTTTTTTGTAGCACATATTTGCATACACATTGGATTCATTTTCCAATTATTAATTCAAAATACTTAATCCCTCATAGTAACCCACTCCCTACTAGACTCTGACTACAAATCCTAATATGATGGATAAAAATAGACCAAACCAAATTGAAATAAAAGCAGTTCAGAGGATGCCAGGTGTACATTTGGACGTTCATTTTGCATTATATATGGTAGGAGTTTTAAATCTAGTGAATTTTTTGTTGAAACACTTCTCCATGTGTTTTTAAAGTTAACAAATATGTGAATTCATGTCTCCATTTCTCTGTAGCCTAATCAGCACATATATTTTTATATGCACATATAGAATCCTACCTGGTACCACACGTACATTCTTGTGAGGTGGCTGACTTGGCAGATACAAATTGTAAGAAGAGATCACTCCTGTTAAACACTGTTGGAACTGAAAATTCAACCTATGAGTGAGTATCCTAGCTGAACAACATTATACATAAATTCATGTTCAGTAAAATGAATATTTTTAGATCTGTGGATGATATATATTTCATGGTGAATTTCATTTGGCTTGTATATTAATACTTTTTAATTTCTGTGTGTGTATTTTAATGTCTGTATATATATATATACATATATATATATATATATATATATATATATATATATATATATATATATTTATTTATTTTCCAGAGTTTTCAAAATATGAAATAAATGTATCTTATTATGTACTCCCTAAATTCATTAATATTTAAGTGCGTATTTATAATCAACTTTTCATAAGATTATTCTAAGACATATTCATCCTCCTGAAATACGTATTTGTTTCCTAGTACTGAAAACTAAGTTCAGTGAATTGTGCATACATATCCTAATATTTTTACACTAATTGACCCAGGTTAATATAAATGCAAGTAGATTCCTATGGGACATGATGTGTATTTTGACGTTCATTTTTTTTCAACACTTGTACATTACTATTTCCTCAGTTTATGCACATCATAAGATATATATTTCATCCACAAGTTCACAAATTTAAAGGCTTTTGTTTCACTTTCAATCACTTCCTGCTTCAGAACACTTGTATTCCTCCAGGTTACATGACTGGTTTTTCATGAGACTTCTTTCCAAACACATTATTTTCGATTTCCACAATTACCTTTGAAGCAAAACTCACACATTCTTCATGATAAACCATAACCCTAATATTACCATTAGATGTATAACTGGTTTGAATGAATGGATATATATCAATATAAGGTTTCCTGTATATTTTCAGATATCAACTCGAACCATTATTTAAGTTGGAACCAGTTATATTATTTATTTACATTATGGTCTATTCATGCATTATTTCTATATTCATAGACACAGTGTACACCTATTTGTATTCAAAATACTAATTTACACGTCTTCAAAATACTGTTCCTAGAAATGGTGAAAGAAATACTCATGTCACCTGATCTACATATACATTTTATCACAGTAATATTCTGGAAACAAAAAGCAAATGTCACACTTATGATTGTACTAAAGCCTAAATGGAAATTGAACATGGATTACTAAAATCATCCATGTCCAGGTTGCCTATTGCTCTCAAATGTCGATCCTATTGGTGACTACATATTTGTTTCTTTCTAAGATTATATATTCAACCTCAAACCTGTTGAAAATGTCTAATCCAATTACTCACCTTATACTTTGCCTGATTTCCTAATGTCTCTATTGATATATATTTTCCCAAGTTCATCATTGTGACTGCCTCTTAACATGTGCTGATATTTACATTCACTCTCTACATGAAACCCTATTGCTAAAGACCATTTTGTCCAAATCCTATACTCACTCATCTTTCTAAAACTACCGACTATCTTTCTAATCCTACCAACTATCCCTTTTTGACTGCATGTTCTCTTCGACATTCAATCATCCAAGGTACAATGTCCTATACCATTGTATATTGATTTATCTGAGACATCTGTGCAGAAATTAATTCAAAGCTAAGTATCCTAATCAAGGGCACAATGCCCTTCTGGGCATCAAATCTTACCTAGATTTCTGTTTTCATATTTATATTTCAACTGTATATTTTGTAAATATCGCATGTTCCCATAACCATTATTCATCCTGCAGAATTATTCCTAACCCAATCGAACATGTTGTTAACCCTAACCATACACTGTTCGCTCAATCTAACTTTACAGAAGAGCAGGGAAAGAGTTGATCTTCCAATACTGGATTGTAGGGTATCTTCCATCTGATGAGAACCTCAAAGGTCCATGCAGAAATGATACGTGGAGAAGAAGAAGGCAGCTATGAAGGACCTGAGAGAGCAAAAGTCATTTTAAATGTTAAACAACCGGGTCAGGATGAAGAGATGTATCTGAATCAGCCTTTCTCTTCTTAATGTAGAGAAGATGGACAAAACCAGGCCTGTGAGAAGAGCTGTTCCCTGGTGCCTATTGTTGATATACCATTCTAACTTGTGAAACTGTCACAGGAAGTATGGGCAGTGTCCATCTACTGGGACCCTTAGAAGCAAATATCAGTACACACTTCCTTGGTGATGGAACACTCTGAACTTGGGATCCAGGAAGCCAGGCACCCAGAGTCAGTCCCAGTCCCAGTCCCAGTGGTCTCAAATGTTTGGATTTACCAAGGACAGAGTCAGTCTTTGTTGGTACCTACTGAAGTGAGAATGGCCAAATGCCAGGAGACCTCTGAAGAGGAGCCTTTTCTGAGAAAGCAGGTAGTGGCTCAACCATGGCTCCTGACAACTTCACAGAGTTGGTGAAGAAGACCAGATCTGAGACAGAACAGGCCATTTTTGGGGAACATAGTATGGACCACCAGTCAGAGGACACTCAAGATATTCACCAACATACTTGGGGGAAGGAGGTGCCGTTGTGGGTGTTGGTGTGAGTTTGTGGTTTTGTCTCTTTTCTGAGAATAGGTAGGAAAGACTGTTTGTTTGTTTGGACTGGAATGTTTCTAGAAAGTCGTTTGACAACGTGAGTGTTTCTATGTCTGTGCAATCCACTGTATCTGTGGTTGTAGACATTTGAAAAGCGAATGCATCAATGGTTGTGTCCTGTCTAGTAGAAAGCTTGCCAGCATTCATCCTGCACAATTAAATAATGGAGAGAGGCTTGCCTTATGGATGGGCAACACCTACTATCTTCCTAAGTTCTTGTTTTCTTCCTGAATACTGGCCACTCTCCAGAATAGCCTCATGGTTTGGTTTCCAAGATATGTACCACCTTCAAGATCTGTTACATGGCCATGTACTGGATAGCTGCAGAGAATAGAAGCATCTCAGAAAACTCACATATCAGCGTGACCATTAAAGTCTCAGTGGAAAAACACTGCATTGGGCCTTTTGCTTACCTATTGTTCTGTTGTCCTGAATGTCAGGAAGATCTTTGCCCCAGGCCACCCCTTTGTGAAGCCAGAAGAAAAGAGTTTTCAAATGGAAATGAATGGGCATCACCTGTGGCTCTTTGCTTAATTGCTTTGGAAAGAGATGTGGCTGAATAAGCCTCTTTGCCCTATGTGAGGCAGTGGCTTAGATTCTCAGCACCTGATGGATCTAAAGAAAGTTTCCCAGTTTGCATGCAAAATGAAAATGGCCAAAAGAGCAGTCATTGTGGACGAAGTCTCTCGCCTTCCTCTGTAAGCTTCTTGACCTCCATCAAGTGAGAATAGGGATCCTTTGTGTCAAATCAGTTCTTCAAAGCCCTACAGAGGCTAGCACAAAAGGGCTTGTGTTTTCTCATGACACCAATTCACATAAAGAATCTATACCAGACAGTCAGTAGGCCTCAAGTTAGAGAAGCAGAGCAGTATTAAGAGCAGGACTATTTGATCACTATTGGTTCACAGGAAGGGAGTCCAGGCCACCCTGACTTTAGGCAAATGAGGGGCAAGGGAGTTTATTTGGAAAACTGTCTTGGGCTGTGCCCCTCATGGAAACCTCCAGCCAGAGGCTATGAAGAGTGTCTATGTGGAAGAAGATGAGGGCCATTTGGGAGTGTTTTGGTTTTAATTGTGGTCATTTGTGTGGTGGTTGGAAGAGATGACTAGGTCCACGTGGCTTGAACTCTGGTGTGATTCCCCTTACAGACTGAGTTCAGGAACTGACCTCAGAGAAGTATTGCCATGAATTGTGTTGGGATTTTAGGAGACCACGCATGAGAGTTGCCTTTGGAAACTGAGATCAATGCCCAGGGTGGCTTTCCGCAGAGCATTGTCAATCTCTGCCAGGGCATCACATTATTTTATTCTGAAAGACTTGGCAGCCATTGTTGACAGTCAAAACACACATGGGCCTCATATTGTAGACCTCAATGGGCCTGGCTTCATGTGTCCTTTTGGCCACTCTTTGGGAAGCCTTGCCTCTGAGAGTTCTCCAGAGTTTCCTTGAAATGTGCTTCCTCAAACATTAATGGTTTCTGAATGAATTGAAACCCACAATTTCTCCAACTTCATCCTTGAAAAATGGCTAGATAAATACAATGAAATTTTTGAAATTTTCATGACCAGGTGGCACTGGAGAACCTTTCAATGTCCTCTTACTGATGAAGTGTGTACCAGACAGTGCCTTGATTGACTGGGTTTCATGAAAATGATGTAGAACAGAGATTCCAGTATGTTGGAGCCTGCTGAGTAGTGGGCCCAGAGCTGTGGTGTGCAGGTGTGTGATAAAACATCTGTGGTCGGGCCATGTGTATCTGACATTGACTTCCAAATGGCTTGTGGCTGACATTGTGCAGCCAGGAATCGCTTATATGTCTGATAACTCTCCATATAAGGCATCTTGTTATATGGAGATGTTTCAGGACAATGTTCAGAATCAGGTGCTATGGTCAAGGGGACAAGCTATGTGGGATAGAAGCCTGGTTGATGCATTCTCCTGCAGACCCTGATCTATTTCATGTGACAGAACTCTCTCCAGCACTGTGTCCCAGCTGAATTCCTTGTATTTTGTGAAGCAAATAACAAACTCCCAGTGCAGCAGCAAGAAACACCATGAAAAGTGGAGGATGACCAAATGGCTTCACAGTCCACACGGGGAGTCACTTAGCCTTCAGTGGCCACAGTTTACCTACAAAGAGTGAATTCAGCACTGCTGCCTCATGTCCTTTGGAAAATAAGAAACCATGTCCTCCACGTCACATAGATGCAGATCCAGCTTTGATGGTCTCATTAGAAAGAAAGCTAAAGCTCCTGACAACAACATATATGTCAAGTGCCCATCCTCAGAGGCAGTTTCTAAGGAAGTCTTTAGGCCGGCAGAGCTGCATGTTTGATAGCGTTTACCTATTAGACCAGGATGCAAGAAAAGACCACTGACTCCAATTAAAATCAAGTTAAAGCAAGCTTATAATTTCCACTGCCCAGGTGGCCTCTCCCTCCCAAAACAGTGGGAACAAGACAGCCACCCAAATTTCCTACAGCCCAGGTTTATAACCCAGAATTTTACACTACAGGGGGGTTACAAATATCAGAACTCTGACAAGCATCACACTAATCGTAGTTTATATATATATATATATATATATATATATATATATATATATATATATATATATATATATATTTTTTTTTTTTTTTTTTTGCTGGCCCCAACATCAGAATTTATGAAAACCATTAGAACTTCAGAGAGGGTCATTGTCTGGCCAGGGAAGGCCAGTGTTTATGAGGTGTCAATAAAGTTTCATAGAGGGCTGTTCCTGGTCAAAGAGCCAGGCATGGGTGAGTTCAAGGCCACGGGCAGGCATTGCAAGCAGGTTCAGAATTTGGTGTAATTTATAGTTAAGCCAAAATTTTCTTTTCATGGCTTTGTGGCAAGATGGATCCCAATTTTAATAAAAGATCAGGTTGGGTCTATCATTCCCCCCTTTTCTAATGTGTCCCTTTCAAATCTTTGATAGGGTAGGGGAAGAGCACTGAGGGAATTTTAATACCTCACGTAACAGTCTCCATATTTTTTGAACTCACACAAAACCAGTCTCCCTGATTTTACCTGACGTAATTAATTACTTAAAATGAAAGTCTATTTATTTTTGGCTCCATTGTTGTAAGAAGAGTGGCGTCACTCATTTTGGCTTCTTCTGAGCTGAGAGAGGGTGACATGAGGGGGCACAGCATGAGGGACATGAGTTGCCTTTTAGAAGTCAGTTCGGTTTGAAGTCTGGTTGTGGTAGAACAGTTTGTAAAGTCATCTGGGGATGGGTTCTTCTATGAGAGAAACAAAAACCATGAGTACTGAATAAATGTTGCAGCAGCTGAAACAAGTCACTGTATAGATGTCCACTCATCTGTCTTCAATATCCCCAGTTATCAGGATTTTCAACTTAATATTTAACTTTTAGTGTCACAGTTGTCCCACCCCATAAGATACAGTTTAATAATTTAATGTCATCTGATCTTGCAAATTCCTTTTACTAGTATGACCTCTGTGTGTAATAGAGAAACCTTTAATTCTGTTAGTCAGGGCTGGATAATCATACTAGCAAACACCAAGCCTACCTGTGTAGGTTAGGAATATCTGTAGGCCTTAAACAAAAAACTTCTGCCTCTGGTAGCTCCTCTTGATAGTCTCTTGTTATTCTCATCAGGCATTCCTCTCTGAGAATCCTTCTTTGTAGCCTCCAGTCTTACTTATTTTGGGAGGCTACCATAAAGTGTATACGTTAAAATATTATTATAACTATTATTATTTAAAATGCCCAGGAATGGCTGTATTTTGGGTTTATCTGTCTTTGCTAAGAGTTTAAGATGAAGCAGTAAAACTGACTTTTGTTTCTATATATTGTTAACAGTCAGCTGAGATTTTATGGGAGTCATTTCTGGGGAAACTTGAGAGCAGCTTCTCAGTTCTGCTAGTGCCATTTGCGCTAGGTGATTCCAGGTCTTGCTTGACCATGTGGCTTCTCTCGGAAGCATCAGGAATATCTCCCTTCTCGGATGACTCTCTTCTTCGTAGAAAATGCACTGATTGGCTTTCTGTTCTCCAGTGGTCTCATTAATCTTCCTGATCAGGAGGTTATGTGGCTCAGAGTTGCAAAGTTCTTTAGAGAAGTCTCCTGTTCCCTGGATACAGACTGACTCAGAGGGCAAGAGCCAAATATTTGTTTTATTGTCCCTTTTCATTTAAATTAAATTTTAAATCCTAATCTTAAACATCCAGCAAATAAATTTTAACAGCCTTATATTAAGAGTACTGTGCTTTAATGTCTATAATTTAAAATTATTTATCTTTTTATTATTTGGGATCTGTATTTTTCTGTCTGTCTTGTAGGTGATGACTTATTATCTTAAATTAACCAATATTGTGTTCTAAAAGCAACTCTTTTGTAAAACACTAACAGGGAATCTTTAGTTAACTTATAAGGAAATTCAAAATAAAATTAACAAGAGTAAAAATACTTAGTTCGTGTAATAGCTACCCTGAATTTTAGGCTGAGTTATACATTATATCCCCTTTTTGAGATCCTAGTAATCTTGACAGAAAAACATAACTTTAAATTAAATAACATCTGACCTACTGCTTTCGTAGTTATTCTCACATGTTGTAAGATGAGACACAGAGCCTTATCTCAGGTAAGGCAGGGCTCTATATAAATCTTAAGTGTTTTAGTTCTAAAGCTGATCTTTGTTTTTTAAATATCATTTTACACAGTTTACATAAATTGTTTGAGGTCACATGAATATTAGCTAACACCATATGATATCACATTTAAAACATGAAGTAAAGAAAGGCTGAAAGTTTTTAACCTTTACATAGATTAGGCGCTCATTAACTTAAAAAATATATTTAAATTTTTTCCCAATGTAAAAAGTAACATAAAACTTTATATATCTTATTGATAACAAGTAAATAAATCCCCTATATATATATATATATATATATATATATATATATATATATATATATATATATATATATATTTTTACCATACAACTTCAGAACACCAGCTTGATGAAATGCTCTTTTAAAGTTTCTACCTTACAGAATTGTATACCTGGAAGATATGAGCACATTAATAGCATCACAATGACATTGATGTTTTTACATTAACCAAGTTTAGCTTTTAAAGAAATGGCAGTAGAGAGCTCTAAAATAACAGTTCTTATTTAATCAGTTGTTTAATTTTTATGGTTGCTTGTTCTAGAAAAATAAAACTTTATAAACACAATGTTATGGGTAAACTTTTGTTTTAAGAAATTTGTGTCGCTTTATCACATGACTGATTTTTACAATCTTATACAGACTTTAGAACTTATACAAACTTATACAGACCTTACTAAATCAATCAGATATCTAATAAAAGTACTCATGAATGAGTAATCCCATATAAAATTTACTTCACTTATTTATCAAAATATTAGAGAAATGTATTGAACAGTGTAAACCATTTTTTTTTTGTTAAAGGAAAAGTCCTAGAACCAAGGCATATTAGACATTTTATAGACATTAATATTTTATTAGATTTTTGAGCAGCTAGAAAAACTTGTAAGCTTAAATTTATAGACATTTATTGTTATTTGCTTATCCAAATTTAAAGTGAATCATTTAAATCACGTGAATTAAAGATCTTTGAGTCCACTTTTTAAAATTTGTTTTTATGAGTGCTTTTTTTAAATGATCGCTCCTTATATATGTTAATTTGTATATCACATGTATGATATACGAACATATGGATATATAGACATACAACACATAACAAAAGTGTGCACAAATAATAATAGTAAGGCCTTGTAGCTTTTCGCAGGTGAAATCTCCATTGCAATGTTTCAAAACTCCACTGTTGGTCAAATATAGAACTGATCAGAAAAATATTAACCTAGTTCTGTAGGATCAAAATAATGAGCTCAAAAAAAATACAGAATCTAAGGAAAAAAATGAGAGTCCTAGAAAAAATGACTGGCTAGTAATTAGTAAATACCATACGATATACCTTTTTTTTTTCCCACTTAGACATCAGATCAGTCTCCTACTGAGTTTGCAGGCTTCTTTCATTTACATTTCAACATAAGTCCTGGCTGAGTTCTGGAAGGAGCTGGACAAAACTGCTATTCTAAGCAGACACCTCAGGCCTAAGGCACTTTAACCATAATTTTCAGGTGAGGATGTTGAAAATTATGATAAAATTTTAAGATACAATTCACAAAATTTTATACCTTAACATCTTTTTTTGTCAACAGATACCATACTATGATGTACTATCCTTGTCCAAATTAATGCACTGATACACACTGTGACATTTTCCCAGGCTACCCAATTAAAAATTGGTTAAAAAAAGACTGAATGATTGGGAAGTTACTTGCCAACTTGGAAGTAGAATTCTTTAGTTTTCCATTTTAAGTATTTAAGTTCTCTGGCATGAATTATCTGAAATCATAAACTAAAAAATTACCTAAACCCGACTTTTAAATTCAAGATTGTGCAATGCTTCAAAAACCCATTCAGATACCATATTGTTACAATAAAACATCATCCTTTAGACACACATTCAGCTAAGATCATTCCCAAGAAACAATTTATAATATCAACACATTATTGCACATGTCTTAAATGGCCAGAAACAAAGACAAAAGACAGACAGAAAGGAGCTCCAGACTATGGCTGACAGGACAGAAGCCTTTAAAACAGCAGAAAAGAAAAAAATCTCCTACACCAGTGGCACGATATATGTCCCCACAAGGGCATCAGATGTTTTCACAGAGGGGGAACCTGAAATGCAATATCAAAGGTCTCCATGGTGACTTTACTGCATTTAGTGTCTCCTTTTTCTTTTTCTCTTTTTTAAGAAGACAGAGGTGGCATAATACTTACAGTGCAGGGAAGGAAGGAGGGAATTCACTGAAGCAACAGGGCTTCGGCAGCTGCTGGGAGTCCCTCAGTCCCGTCTTTTACTTACAGGATTAGCTCCTCTGGTTCGGTTCCACCCCAAGCACGCTGAATCTCCTAACATTTCAGTAGTCAGCTCTCAAAAATTCCAGGGTCAGGGGCGGTATCAAAATTTGTAACTTAAATTTCGGTTCCGAACCTTGAAGCCAATTAATACCAATTTAATATAAGGACAGGGTTTGAGAAAAAGTAAAAGGGAGGTTTACTGCTTTGCTAACAAAGGAGAAAAACAGGGGACTTTGTCCAAAGTTGTGACTCTCTTGATCTGGAGGGACAAGGGGTTTTAAAGGAGTTTCACTTGTTAACCTGGGAGATACTCAGTTATTAGGTCCCCAGCAGGCATTGCCCTCTGCCGTGGGTGTGCTCCAGACAGCCAGCTAGGGGCTTCTCTCATCCTGCTTAACAAAGGCGGGTATAGTGCATCACATTTCTTTAAAACACAGTCCAAAGGGGTGTCAGGCTTACATGATTTATTACCCATTTTCAAGTCCAATATCCTTAAGTTTTTACCACAGAAATCACACAACAAAATGCACAAAAACAAACAAATAAAAAACATTTAGAACACAGAATAAAACACACACACACACAAAAAACAGAAACTCAGCAAATAAACAGAAAACCAGAGGAGCAATGCAGCGTCTTGCTAAAGCTCCGGGGTAGGAGCTCCTGCATGCCAGTCGGCACCTCTCTACACTTTCAGAGGTATTCCCTACAGAACAGAACAGAGGAAAGAAGGATTCCTATTACTGTCCCAGACAGGAGTATATGTGAGCCTTCCCAGGCCACCTCTCTGTCATCAGAAGAGTACTCCCTTAACCGGATATCAGATGTTATAAAGGCGCCTCTTACCTATGAAGGCCTCCTCCACCAGGTGCTTGATAATAGTTTTAGTGCGGTGATCCACGGACTGAAGGCTCATTCCAAGGTTTTGGAACTTGGCTCTCCAGCCCGGAGTCCTGGAGGATAGGCCAGCTTCAGAATTTCCAGCAGTCTGGCTTTGTGATCTGGTCGGGTCATGTTGCTGGGGAACTCCAAAATGTTACTCCAGGACACAAGAAAAGACCACTGACTCCAATTAAAATCAAATTAAGGCAAGCTTAATATTTCAAGCAGCCGGGCTGCCTCTCCCTCTCAAACTGGCGGGAACAAGACAGCAACCCCACCTTTCCTACAGCCCAGCTTTATAGCCCAGAAAGTTACACAAAAGGAGGGTTACAGAAAACAGAACTTTGACAAGCATCACACTAATTGTAGTTTACATTTTTTTTTCTGTCCCCAGCATCAGAAATTATGAAGACCATTAGAGCCTCTGAGAGGGTCGTTGTCTGGCCAGGGAAGGCGAATATTTATGAGGTGTCATTAAAGTTTCAGAATGGGCTGTTATCTGGTCAGAGAGCCAGGCATGGGTGAGTTCAAAACATGGTCAGGCATTCTAATCAGGTTCAGAATTTGCAGTAATTTATACTAAAGCAAAAATTATCTTTTCATGGCTTTGTGGCAAGATGGCTTACAATTTTAATGAAAGATCATGTTGGGTGATCAACCCTGTCCCTTACTTTTGGAAAATCCTCTACCACCTCCAAGGTTGTGAACTCCTGAGCATTTTCCATTCCAGATATGTATTCACAGAATTTCTAACTCTTCTTCTCTAATTGTGTCTTACTTGGGGCGAAGGTAATGTCAAGCCATTGTTCTGGATGAGAGTGGGAAGAATATTGTGCAGCACATAATTGCATACACATTGGATTCACTTTCCAATTTTCCAATTGAAATACTGAATTCCTGACAATAACCCATACCCTTCTAGACGCTAACTACAAATACTAATATGATGGAGAAAAATAACCCAAACGGAATTGAAATATAAGCAGTTCAGAGGAGGCATGGTGTATATTGGACTTGCCTTTTGCAAGATAAATGGTAGGTGTTATAAATCTAGTCATTTTTTAATTGAAATTGTTTTATATGTGTATTAAAGTTAACAAATATGTGAATTCCTATCTCCCTTTCGCTGTAACCTATTCAGCACATTAATTTTTATATGCCCATATAGAATCCTACCTGATATCACACGTACATTTTTGTGAGGTGCCTGACATTGCAGATACAAATTGTGAGAAGAGATCACTCCACCTAAATGCTGTTGGAACTGAAAATTCAAGCTAATGTTGAGCTTCCTAGTTTAATAACATTATACATAAATCCATGTTCAGTAAAATGAATATTTTTGGATCTGTGGATGATATATATTTCATGGTGAAATTCGATTGGCATATATAATTCTACTTTTGAATGTCTTTGTGTGTGTTTGTGTGTGTGTGTGTATATGTATATACACACACACACACAAACACACAATATATAAATCTCTAGATTTTTCAAAATATGAAATATATGTGTTTTATATACACTCCCTAAATTCATTCATGTTCATGTATGTGGATTAATATTCAACTTTTCACAAGATTATTCTCAGAAATATTCATCCACCTGAAATTCATATTTGTTTTCTAGTACTGAAAACTAACTTCAGTGAAAGGTGCAAACAAATCCTAGTATTTCTACATTAACTGACCTAGTTTAACATCAATGCAAGTAGATTCCTATGGGACATGATGTGTATTTTGACATTAATTATTATTCAACACTGGTACAATACTATTTCTTCAGTTTATACACATCATAGGATATATATTTCATCCACTACTTAGCAAATTTATAGGCATTTGTTTCACTTTCAATCACTTCTTGCTCCAGAACACATGTATTTCCCTATGTTTCTTGACTGGTCTTTTCATGAGACTTTTTTTCAAATATATTATTTTCGATTTCCATGATCAATTTTTAAGCAAAACTCACACACCCTTCATGATAAAACATAACCCTAAGATGACCATTAGATATATAACTGGTTGGAATGATTGATTGTGTATCATTATAACATTTCTTATATATTTTCAGATATCCATTCAATCCATTATTTAAAGTGGATCCAGTTATATTATTTATTCCCAGTATGGTCTATTCATGCGTTATTGCTATATTCATAGACAGAGGGTATACCTATTTGTACCCCAATACAAATTTATATGTTCTCAAAATATTGCTCCTGGAAATGGTGGAAGAAATACTCATTTCACGTGATATACATATACATTTTATCACAGAAATATTCTGGACACAAAAAGCAAAGGTCACACTTTCAATTGTACCAAAGCCTAAATGGAAAGTGAGCATGGATTACTAAAAACATACATGTTCAGGTTGCCTAATGCTCTCAAATGTCAATCCTATTGGTGACTACATATTTGTTTCTTCCTAAGATTATATGTTCAACCTCAAGCCTGTTGAAAATGTCTAATCCTATCACTCACTTTGTACTTTTCTTGATTTCCTAATGTCTTTATTGATATCTGCTTTCCCTCATATTTTTCCCAGTTCATCATTATGACTGACTCTTCACATGTGCTGACATTTACACTCACTCTCTAACCGAAACCCTATTGCTAAAAAACGTTTTGTCCAAATCCTATACTCACTCTTCATTCTAAACCTAACGAGTACCTTCCTCATCGTACTGAATATCGCTTTTTGACTGGATGTTCTCTTCAACATTCAATCATCCAAGGTACAAGGTCCTATGCCATTGTATATTGATTTATCTGAGACAACTGTGCAGCACATAACTCAAAGCTAAGAATACCACTTAAGGGTCCAATTCCCTTCTGGGCTTGAAATCTTTCCTAATTTTCTGCTTTCATACTTATATTTCACCTATATACTCTTGTAAATATCGAAGGTTGCCAATACCATTATTCATGTCGCAAAATGATTCGTAACACAAATCAAACATGTTATTAACCCTAAACATACACTGTTCCCTCAATATAACTTTCAGAAAAGCAGGGCAGAGTTGGTCTTACAATATAGGAATGTAGGTGATCTTCCACCTTCTGAGAACCTCAAAGATCCATGGAGAAATGATCCTTGGAGAAGATTTATGCAGCTATGTAGGACCTGAGAGAGCAATAGAAATCTTCCATGGCAAACAACCTGGTCAGGATGAATTGATGGGTCTAAATCAGCCTCTCTCTTCTTATTGTAGAGAAGTTGGAAGAAACCAGGCCTGTGTGGAGAGCTGTTCTCAGGTGCCTAAGGTTGATATTCCATTCTAACTTCTGAATGTGTCACAGGATGTTGGGGCAGCCTTCATCTCATGGGAACCTTGGAAGCAACTGTTAGGACAAAGTGGTTTTCAAGGCAGTGACCTCATTCAGTTCCTGAAGGAAGTGACCTCTTCTCACTTCCTTGGTGATGGAATTCTCTGAACTTGGGATCCAGGAAGCCAGGCACCCAGAGCCAGACCCAGTCCTAGTCCCATTGGGCTAACTTGTTTGCTTTTCCCAAGAACAGAGTCAGTCTTTCTTGGTACCTACTGATGTGAGGATGGCCAAATGCCAGCAGATCTCTGAAGAGGTACCTTCCCTGAGAAAGCAGGTAGTGGCTCACCGCTGTCTCCTGACAACTTCACAGAGTTGGCCAAGGAGACCAGATCTGAGACAGGACAGGCCATTTCTGGGGAACATAATATGGCCCACCAGTCAGAAGACACTCTGGATAGTCACAGACCTACTTGGGGGAAGGAGGTGGCTTTGCCGTTGTGGGTGTGAGTTTGTGGTTTTTTTCTCATGTTCTGAGAATAGGTAGGAAAGGCGTTTTTTTGGTGTGGAGTGGACTGTTTCTAGTAAGTCCTTTGACATTGTGAGGGTTTCTATGTCTGTGTATCCCACTGTATCTGTGCTTGTAGACATTAGAAAAGAGAATGCATCAATGGACTTGTTTTCTCTAGTAGAAAGCTTCCCCACATTAATACTGCCCAATTGATTAATGGACTTCACTTTGCCTTATGGATGGGCAACACCTACTGTCTTCTTAAGTTACTCTTTTCTTCGTGAATTCTGGCCACTCTACAGAATATGCTCATGGTTTTGTGTCCCAGATATGTAACACCAAAAGGCTCTGTGACATGGCCATGTACTGGATAGCTGAAGAGAATGAGAGCATCTCAGAAAACTCAGATATCAGTGTGACCAGTAAAGTCTCAGTGAAGAAACCCTTCTTGGGCCATTTGCTTACTTCTGATTCAATTACCCTGAATGTCAGGAAGGTCTTTGCCTCATGCCAACCCTTTGTGAAGCCTGAAGAAAACTTTTTTCATATGGAAATGAATGGGCTTCACCTGTGGCTCTTTGCTTAATTGCTTTGGAATGGGATGTGTCTGAATCAGTCTCTGGTCCTTGTGTGAGGCTGTGACTTAGATTCTCAGCACCCAATGGATCTGAATAAAAATCCCATGTGCTTCCCAAACCGAAATGGCCAAAAGAGAAGTCATTGTGGATGAATTTTTTGCCTTCTTGTTTTAGGTTCCTGACCTCCATCAAGTGAGAATAGGGATCCTTTGGATTAAATGAGTTCTTCAAATCCATGCAGAGGCTAGACCATATTTGCTTGCGTTTTCTCATGACTCCAAATCACTTAAAGAATCCATACCTCACAGCCAGTAGGCCTCAAATTGGAGAAGCGGAACACTTTAACAGCAGGAATATTTGATCACTCCTGGTTCACAGGAGGAGTGTCCAGGCCACCATGATTTTAGGCAAATGAGGGGCAAGTGAGCTTATTTTGGACATTTTCTTAGGCTGTGCAACTCATAGAAATCTCCAGCCAGAGGTTATGATGAGTGTCTTTATGGAAGAAGATGAGGGCCCTGTGGGAGTGTTTTGATTTTAATTGTGGTCATTTTTGTGGTGGTTGGAAAGAATGACTGGGTCCACC
Source organism: Callospermophilus lateralis (assembly GCF_048772815.1). Taxonomy (NCBI): domain Eukaryota; kingdom Metazoa; phylum Chordata; class Mammalia; order Rodentia; family Sciuridae; genus Callospermophilus; species Callospermophilus lateralis. The sequence continues at coordinate 762,611 of NW_027514896.1, forward strand.
TGAGCTTGAACTCTGGTGTGATTCCCCTTAGAGACTGAGTTCTAGAACTGAACTCAGAAAAGTATTGCCATGAATCGTGTTTAGATTTTAGATGGCCATGCATGAGACTCACCCATGAAAACTGAGATCTAGGCCCAGGGTGTCTTTCCACAAAACAATGGGAATCTCAGGCAGGATATCACATGATTTTATTTTGAAAGATTGGCAGGTATAGTTGAGAGTCAAAACACACATGGACCTCACATTGTAGACCTCAATTTGCCTGGCTTCATGTGACCTTTTGGCAACTCTTTGAGAAGCCTTGCCTGTGAGTGTTCTTCAAAGCTTTCATTGAAATGAGCTTTCTCAACACTTAATGGTTGCTGAATGATTTGAAACCCACAGTGCCTCCAACTTAATCTTTGAAAAATGGTTAGATAAATACCATGAAATTTTTGAAATTCCCATGACCAGGTGGCACTGGAGAAACTTTGGAAGTCCTGTGGTTGATCATGTGTATACCAGAGAATGCCTTGTTTTACTGGGTTTTATGTAAATGGTGTAGAACAGAGATGCCAGTAATTAGTATCCTGCTGAGTAGTGGGCCTAGAGCAGTGGTGGGCAGGTGTGTGATAAAACACCATGGTGGGGCCATGTGGATCGGCCATTGGCTTCCAAATGGATTATGACTGACATAATGCAGAAATCAGACACTTATATGTAAAGGCATTTTTTATATGGAGAGGTTTCAGGGCAATGTTCAGAATCAGTTAACTATGGTTATTGGGGCAAGCTATGTTGGATAGAAGCATGGTTGGTGCATTCTCCTGCAGACCCTGACCCACCACACGTGACAGAAGTCCCTCCAGCACTGTATTCTAGTAGAACTCCTTGTATTTGGTGAAGCAAATACTAAATTCCCAGTGCAGCAGCAAGAAACAAACAAAAAGTGGAGGATGACCAAATGTCTTCAGAGTCCACACGAGGAGACACTTAGCCTCCAGTGGCCACAGTTTACCTACAAAGAGAGAATTCAGCACTGCTGCCTCATGGTCGTTGGAATATAAGAAACCATGTCTTCCAGGTCACATAGATGCAGACCCATCTTTGATGGTCTCACTACAAAGGAAGTTAAAGCTCATGACAACAACATATATTTCAAGTGCCCAACCTCAGAGGCAGTTTTCCAAGAAGTCTTAGGCCAGCAGAGCTCCATGTTTGTGGAGTGTTTACCCTGTTCTTTACTTTTGGAAACTCCTCTACCACCTCCAAGGTTGTGAACTCCCGAGCATATTCCATTCCAGATATGTATTCACAGATTTTCACACTTTTCTACTCTAATTGTGTCTTACTTGGGGCCAAGCTAATATCAAGGCATTGTTCTGAATGTGAGTGGAAAGATTTTTGTGTAACACATATTTACATACACATTCGATTCATTTTTCAATTTTCTATTTGAAATACTGAAGCCCTGAAACTAACACATACCCTACTATACTCTGACTTATAATTCTAATATGATGGTGAAAAATAACCCAAACATAATAGAAATACAAGCAGTTCCGAGAAGGCATGGTGTATTGATACAATTGGTTTTTGCATTATATAGTGTAGGAGTTATAAATCTAGTCAATTTTTTTTGTTGAAATAGTTCTACATGTGTTTTTAAAATTAAAAAATATGTGAATTCCTGTCTCCCTTTCTCTGTAGCCTATTCAGCACATGTATTTTTATATGCACATATAGAATTCTACCTGGTACCACACGTACATACTTGTGAGGTAACTGAATTGGCAGATGCAAATTGTGCTAAAGGATCACTCCTCCTAAATGCTGTTGGAACTGAAAATTCAACCTATGGGTGAGCTTCCTAGTTGAATATCATTATACATTAATCCATGTTCAGTAAAATGAATATTTTTCAATCTGTGGATTATATATATTTCATGATGAATTTCGATTGGCATATATATTGCTACTTTTTTTTCTTTTATTGGTTGCTCAAAACATTACAAATCTCTTGACATATAATATTTCTTACATTAGATTCAAGTGGCTTATGAACTCCCATTTTAGCCCAAATAGAGATTACAGAATCACATCGGTTACACATCCACATTTTTACATAATGCCCTATTAGTTACTGTTTGTATTCTGCTACCTTTCCTATACTCTACTATCTCCCCTCCCCTCCCTTCCTATTTTCTCTTTTTCCCCCATCTACTGTAATTCATTTCACTCCATGTTTATTTTCCCATTCCACTCACAACGATATGTAATTTTGTGTAACAATGAGGGTCTCCCTCCATTACCATGCAATTTCCCTTTTCTCTTACTTACCCTCCCACCTCATGTCTCTGTTTAAAGTTAATCTTTTCTTCCTGCTATTGCTCCCTGCTCTGTTCTTAGTTGCTCTCATTATATCAAAGAAGACATTTGGTATTTATTTTTTAGGGATTGGCTATTTTCACTAAGCATAATCTTCTTCAGTGCCATCCATTTTTCTGCAAATTTTATGATTTTGTCATTTGTTAGTGCTGCGTAATACTTCATAGTGTATAAATGCCACATGTTTTTTATCCATTCATCTATTGAAGGGCATCTGGGTTGGATCCACAGTGTTTCAGTTGTGAATTGTACTGCTATGAAAATCGATGTGGTAGTATCCCTGTATTACTCTCTTTTAAGGTCTTCAGGGAATAGTCCGAGAAGGGCAATAGCTGAGTCAAATTGTGGTTCCATTCACAGCTTTCCCAGGAATCTCCATACTGCTTTCCAAATTGGCCACACCAGTTTACAGTCCCACCAGCAATGTACAAGAGTATCTTTTACCCCACATCCTTGCCAGCACTTGTTGTTTGACTTCATAATGGCTGCCAATTTACTGGAGTGAGATGGTATCTTAGGGTGATTTTGATTTGAATTTCTCTGACTGCTAGAAATGGTGAGCATTTTTTATGTACTTGTTGATTGATTGTATGTCCTCCTCTGAGAAGTGTCTGTTCAAGTCCTTGACCCATTTTTTTAATTGGGTTATTTGTTATCTTATTGTCTATTTTTTTGAGTTCTTTGTATATTCTGGATATTAGGGCTCTATCTGAAGTGTGAGGAGTAAAAATTTGTTCCCATAATGTATGCTCCTTATTTACCTCTCTTATTCTTTCTCTTGCTGAGAAAAAACTTTTAAGTTTAAGTAGTCCCATTTGTTGATTCTTGTTATTAACTCTTGTGCTATGGGTGTCCTATAAAGGAATTTGGAGCCCAACCCCATAATATGTAGATCAGAGCCAACTTTTTCTTCTATCAGACACAGAGTCTCTGATTTGATATCTAGCACCTTGATCCACTATGAGTTAACTTTTGTGCATGGCGACAGAAAGGAATTCAGTATCATTTTGTTGCATATGGATTTCCATTTTTCCCAACACCATTTGTTGAAGATACTATATTTCCTCCATTGCATGCTTTTAGCTCCTTTTTCAAATATAAGACAGTTGTAGCTTTTTGGATTAGTCTCTGTGTCCTCCATTCTGTACCATTGGTCCACCCGCCTGTTTTGGTACCAGTACCATGCTGTTTTTTTTGTTGTTGTTGTTTTATTTTGTTTTTTTTTAATTAATTTTATTGTAGGTTGTTCAAAACATTACATAGTTCTTGATATATCATATTTCACACTTTGATTCAAATGGGATATGAGCTCCCATTTTTACCCCATATACAGATTGCAGAATCACATCAATTGCACAACCATTGATTTACATATTGCCATTCTGGTGACTGTTGTATTCTTCTGCCTTTCCTATCCTCTACTATCCCCCCTCCCCCTCCCCTCCCCTCTTCTCTCTCTACCCCCTCTACTGTAATTCATTTCTCCCCCTTATATTTTTCCTCCTTTCCCCTCACTTCCTCTTGTATGTAATTTTCTATACCCCTGAGGGTCTCCTTCCATTTACATGCAATTTCCCTTCTCTCTCCCTTTCCCTCCCACCTCTCATCCCTGTTTAATGTTAATCTTCTTCTCATGCTCTTCGTCCCTACTCTGTTCTTAGTTACTCTCCTTATATCAAAGAAGACATTTGGCATTTGTTTTTAAGGGATTGGCTAGCTTCACTTAGCATAACCTGCTCTTATGCCATCCATTTCCCTCCAAATTCTATGATTTTGTCATTTCTTAATGCAGAGTAATACTCCATTGTGTATAAATGCCACATTTTTTTTATCCATTCTTCTATTGAAGGGCATCTAGGTTGGTTCCACAGTCTTGCTATTGTGAATTGTGCTGCTATGAACATGGATGTAGCAGTGTCCCTATAGTGTGCTCTTTTTAGGTCTTTAGGGAATAGACCGAGTAGGGGAATAGCTGGATCAAATGGTGGTTCCATTCCAAGCTTTCCAAGAAATTTCCATACTGCTTTCCAAATTGGGCGCACCAATTTGCAGTCCCACCAGTAATGTACAAGAGTACCCTTTTCCCGACATCCTCGCCAGCACTTGTTGTTGTTTGACTTCCTAATGGCTTCCAATCTTACTGGAGTGAGATGGTATCTTAGGGTGGTTTTGATTTGCATTTCTCTGACGGCTAGAGATGGTGAGCATTCTTTCATATACTTGTTGATTGATTGTATGTCCTCCTCTGAGAAATTTCTGTTCAGGTCCTTGGCCCATTTGTTGATTGGGTTATTTGTTATCTCATTGTCTAATTTTTTTAGTTCTTTGTATATTCTGAATATTAGGGCTTTGTCTGAAGTGTGAGGAGTAAAGATTTGTTCCCAGGACGTAGGCTCAATATTTACCTCTCTTATTGTTTCTTTTGCAGAGAAAATCTTTTTAGTTTGAGTAAGTCCCATTTGTTGATTCTAGTTATTAACTCTTGTGCTATGGGTGTCCTATTGAGGAATTTGGAGCCCGACCCCACAGTATGTAGATCATAGCCAACTTTTTCTTCTATCAGACGCCATGTCTCTGATTTGATATCAAGTTCCTTGATCCACTTTGAGTTAACTTTTGTGCATGGCGAGAGAAAGGGATTCAGTTTCAATTTGATGCATATGGATTTCCAGTTTTCCCAACACCATTTGTTGAAGATGCTAGCCTTCTTCCATTGCATGCTTTTAGCTCCTTTATCGAATATAAGATTGTTGTAGTTTTGTGGATTGGTTTCTGTGTCCTCTATTCTGTACCATTGGTCCACCCACCTGTTTTGGTACCAGTACCATGCTGTTTTTGTTACTATTGCTCTGTAGTATAGTTTGAAGTCTGGTATAGCTATACCGCCTGATTCACACTTCCTGCTTAGGAATGTTTTTGCTATTCTGGGCCTTTTATTTTTCCATATGAATTTCATGATTGCTTTCTCTATTTCTACAAGAAATGCCATTGGGATTTTGATTGGCATTGCATTAAACCTATTGAGAACTTTTGGTAATATGGCCATTTTGATGATGTTAGCTCTACCTATCCATGAACAGGGTATATTTTTCCATCTTCTAAGATCTTCTTCAATTCTCTGTTTAGGGTTCTGTAGTTTTGAATGTATAAGTCTTACACCTCTTTTGTTAGGTTGATTCCCATGTATTTTATTTTTTCTGAGGATATTGTGAATGGGGTGCTTGTCCTCATTTCCATTTCAGAGGATTTGTCACTGATATACAGGAATGCCTTTGATTTATGCGTGTTGATTTTATATCCTGCCACTTTGCTGAATTCATTGATTAGCTCTAATAGTTTCTTTGTAGACCCTTTTGGCTCTGCTAGGTATAGAATCATGTCATCTGCAAATAGTGATAATTTGAGTTCTTCTTTTCCTATTTTTATGACTTTAATTTCTTTCGTCTAATTGCTCTGGCCAGTGATTCGAGAACTATGTTGAACAGAAGTGGTGAGAGAGGGCATCCCTGTCTTGTTCCAGATTTTAGAGGGAATGCCTTCAGTTTTTCTCCATTCAGAATGATGCTAGCCTGAGGCTTAGCATAGACTGCTTTTACAATATTGAGGTATGTTCCTGTTATCCCTAGTTTTTCTAGAGTTTTGAACATAAAGGAATGCTGTACTTTGTCGAATGCTTTTTCCGCATCTATCGAGATGATCATATGGTTCTTATTTTTAAGCCTATTGATGTGGTGAATAACATTAATTGATTTCTGTATATTGAACCAACCTTGCATCCCATGGATAAATCCTACCTGATGATGGTGCACAATTTTTTTGATATGTTTTTGTATCCGGTTCGCCAGAAGTTTATTGAGGATTTTTGCATCTAGGTTCATTAGAGATATTGGTCTGTAGTTTTCTTTCTTTGGAGTGTCTTTGTCTGGTTTAGGAATCAGGGCGATGTTGGCCTCTTAGAATGAATTTGGAAGTTCTCCCTCTTTTTCATTTTCCTGAAATAGCTTGAAAAGTATTGGTATTAGTTCCTCTTTAAAGGTTTTGTAAAACTCTGCTGTATACCCATCCGGTCCTGGGCTTTTCTTAGTTGGTAGTCTTTTGATGGTTTCTTCTATTTCCTTAATTGATATTGGTCTGTTTAGGTTGTCAATATCCTCCTGACTCAATCTGGGCAAATCATATGACTTAAGAAATTTATCGATGCCTTCACTATCTTCTATTTTATTGGAGTATAAGGATTCAAAATAATTTCTGATAATCTTCTGTATTTCTGAAGTGTCTGTTGTGATATTGCCTTTTTCATCCCGTATGCTAGTAATTTGAGTTCTCTCTCTTCTTCTCTTCGTTAGCGTGGATGAGGGTCTGTCAATTTTATTTATTTTTTCAAACAACCAACTTTTAGTTTTGTCAATTTTTTCAATTGTTTCTTTTGTTTCGATTTCATTAATTTCAGCTCTGATTTTAATTATTTCTTGTCTTCTACTTTTTTGCCGTTGTTTTGCTCTTCTTTTTCTAGTACTTTGAGTTGAAGTATTAGATCATTTATTTGTTGTTTTTTTTTTCTTTTTTTAAGGATTGAACTCCAAGCAATAAATTTTCCTTTTAGAACTGCTTTCAATGTGTCCCATAGATTCCGACATGTTGTGTCTGTGTTTTCATTTATCTCTAAGAATTTTTCAATTTCCTCCTTGATGTCTTCTATAACCCATTGATCATTCAGTAACCTATTTTTCATTCTCCAAGTGATGCATGATTTTTCCTTACTTCTTTTATTGTTGATTTTCAATTTCATTCCATTATGTTCAGATAAGATGCATGGTATTATCTCTACTCCTTTATATTTTCTAAGAGTTGCCCTGTGACATAATATAAAATCTATTTTTGAGAAGGATCCATGTGCTGCTGAGAAAAAAGTGTAACTGCTTGATCTTGGGTGGTATATTCTATATATGTCAATTAAGTCCAGGTTATTAATTATGTTATTGAGTTCTATAGTTTCCTTATTCAACTTTTCTTTGGAAGATCTATCCAGTGGTGAGAGAGGTGTGTTGAAGTCTCCCATAATTATTGTATGGTGGTCTATTAGACTCTTGAACTTGAGAAGAGTTTGTTTGATGAACATAGCTGCACCATTGTTTAGGGCATATATATTTATGATTGTGATGTTTTGTTGGTGTATGGTTCCCTTGAGCTGTATGTAGTGTCCCTCTTCATCCCTTTTGATTAACTTTGGCTTGAAATCTATTTTATATGATATGAGAATGGACACTCCTGCTTGTTTCCAAAGTCCATATGAGTGATATGATTTTTCCCAACCTTTCACCTTCAGTCTATGTATGTCTTTTTCTATCAAATGCGTCTCCTGAAGGCAGCATATTGTTGGGTCTTGCTTTGTGATCCATTCTACTAGCCTGTGTCTCTTAATTGGTGAGTTTAAGCCATTAACATTTAGGGTTATTATTGAGATATGGGTTGTACTTCCAGCGATATTTGTTTATTTATGTTCCTAAACATGGTTTGTTTTCCTCTTTGAATATCCCCAGCCTTTACTGTACTCCCTCCCGCTGTTGGTTTTCATTGATATTTTCCATTTCCTCTTCCTGTAATATTTTGCCGAGGATGTTTTGAAGAGATGGTTTTCTAGCTGCAAATTCTTTTCACTTTTGTTTATCGTGGAAGGTTTTAATTTCATCTTCCATACTGAAGCTTAATTTTGCTGGATACACAATTCTTGGTTGGAACCCATTTTCTTTCAGTGTTTGAAATATGTTATTCCTGGATCTTCTAGGTTTCAGAGTCTGTGTTGAAAGATCAGCTGTTATCCTGATTGGTTTACCCCTAAATGTAATCTGCTTCCTTTCTCTTGTAGCTTTTAAAATTCTCTCCTTATTCTGTAAGTTGGGCATCTTCATTATAATGTGTCTAGGTGTGGATCTCTTATGATTTTGCACATTCGGCATCCTGTAGGCTTCTAGGATTTGGGATTCTGTCTCATTCTTCAAGTCTGGGAAGTTTTCTCGTATTATTTCATTGAATAGATTGCTCATTCCTTTTGTTTGGACCTCTATACCTTCCTGTATCCCAATGACTCTTAAGTTTGGTCTCTTTATGTTATCCCATATTCTTGAATGTTCTGCTCATGGTTTTTTAACAGCTTTGCTGAGCTGTCTATGTTCTTCTCCAGTTGAAATACTTTGTCTTCATTGTCTGATGTTCTATCTTCTAAGTGTGCTACTCTGCTGGTAGTATTCTCAATTGAGTTTTTAAGTTGGTTTACTGTTTCCTGCATTTCCAGGATTTCTGTTTGTTTGTTTTTTATACCCTCGATCTCCCTGTATAATTGATCTTTTGCTTCTTGGATTTGTTTATGTAATTCATTGTCGAAGTGGTTGAAGTGGTCTTTCATTGTCTGATTTTGCTGTCTAATGTCTTCATTGAGACTCCAGATTATCTGAAGCATGTATATCCTGAATTCTTTATCTGACATTGCATCTGCTGCAGATATTACCTCTTCTAATGTTGAGTTGACCTGCATTGCTTGTGGTCCTTTCTTTCCTTTTCTTTTCATACTGATCGCGTTTCTTTCTGCTTGGTGAAACTGTTGTGTTATTGATTTTTCCCCCTATATATTTATATTGCTCTTGTATAGTTGCAAAGTTTCCCTCGCAGGCTTTGGTGGTGGTTCTGCCCCTCCTCCAATTGGGGCAATGTGCCTACCACGCCGGCAGGTTGCTGTGCCTGTACTTTCGGTCTGCCTTGTCACAGGTCCGCCTATCTTGCAGGCGTGAGCAGCAGCTCTGCCCCTCCGCTGGCCGCTAGGCCTGTTCTGTCTGTCGTTTACAGGTCTGTCTACCTAACAGGCGCTGGTGGCGGCCCTGCCCCTCCTCCAACCGGGGTCATGTGTCAGACGGGCCACTGGGCCTGTTTTGTCAGTGGTCACGATACCGCCTACCTTGCAGGTGCGTGGGGCAACAGTGCCCCTCCGCAGGTTTCTGGGCCTGACCTGCCGGTGGGTCGCAGGTCATTCATTTTTTAGTTCTAGTAGTTTTTGTAGACCCTTTTGTGTCTTCTATGTTTAGAATAATGTCACCCGAAAATAGTGATAATTTACGTTGTTATTTTCCTATTTTTATGCCTCTTATTTCTTTAGTCTGTCTAATTGCTCTGGCCAGTGTTTTGAGAACTATATGGAATAGAAGTGGTGAGAGAGGGTATCCCTGTCTTGTTCCAGATTTTAGAGGAAATGCCTTCAATTTTTCTGCATTCATAATGATGCTAGCTGAGGCTTTGCATAGATAGCTTTTACAATGTCGAGGTAATTTCCTGTTATCCCTAGTTTTTCTAATGTTTTGAACATAAAGGGATGCTGTACTTTGTCAAGTGCTTTTTTTGCTTCTAATGAGATGATCATATGGCTCTTATCTTTAAGTCTATTGATGTGGTGAATAACATTTATTGATTTCCGTATATTGAACCATCGTTGCATCCGAGGGATGAATCCTACTTGATCAGGTTGCATAATTTTTTTGATGTGCCTTTGTATTCGATTCGCCAGAATTTTATTGAGGATTTTTGCATGTAGGTTCATCAGATATATTGGTCTGTAGTTTTCTTTCTTTGAGGTGTCTTTTTCTGATTTCAGAATCAGCGTGATGTTGGCCTCATAGAATGAATTTGGCAGAGCTCCCTCTTTTTCTCTATCCTGAAATAACTTGAAAAGTATTGGTATTAAATCTTCTTTAAATGTTTTGTAAAACTCCGCTGTATAGCCATCCGTTCCTGGGCTTTTCTTGGTTGGTAGTCTTTTGATTGCTTCTTCTGTTTCATCCATTGACATTGGTCTGTTTAAATTGTGTGTATCCTCCTGACTCAGTCTGGGCAAATCATTTGACTTAAGAAATTTGTTGATGTCTTCACTATATTCTATTTTATTGGAATATAGGTTTTCCAAATAATTTCTAATTGTCTTCTGTATTTCGGAAGCATCTGTTGTAATATAGCCTTTTTCATCCCATATGTTAGTAATTTGAGTTCTCTCTCTTCTTCTCTTCATTAGCATGGCTAAGGGTCTGTCGAACATATATATTTTTTCGAAGAACCACCTTTTAGTTTTGTTAATTTTTTCAATAGTTTCTTTTGTTTCAATTTCGTTGATTTCTGCTCTGATTTTAATTATTTCTTGCCTTCTGCTACATTTTCTGTTGTTTTGCTCTTCCTTTTCTAGGGCTTTGAGTTAAAGTGTGAGCTCATTTATTTGTTCGGTTTTACTTTTTTTCAGGAATGACCTCCAGGCAATGAATTTCCCTCTTAAAACTGCTTTCATTGTGTCCCATAGATTCCGATGTGTTGTGTCTGTATTTTCATGTATCTCTAAGAATTTTTTGATTTCCTCCTTTATATCTTCTGTAACCCACTGATCATTCAGTAACATATTGTTTATTTTCCATGTGATGTAGGATTTTTCCTTCCTTCTTTTATCATTGATTTCCAGTTTCATTCCATTATGATCAGATAAAATGCATGGTATTATCTCCACACCTTTATATTTACTGAGGTTTGCCCTATGGCATAATATATGGTCTATTTTTGAGAAGGATCCACGTGCTACTGAGAAAAAAGTATATCCACTTGATGATGGTTGATATATTCTATATATGTCAGTTACAAGTAGGTTATTGATTGTGATATTGAGTTCTATACTTTCTTTATTCAACTTTTGTTTGGAGGATCTGTCCAATGGTGAGAGAGGTGTGTTGAAGTCTCCCATAATTATTGTGTTGTGTTCTATTTCATTCTGGAACTTGAGGAGAATTTGTTTTTTGAAGGTTGCAGCACCATTATTTGGTGCATAAATATTGATAATTTTTATGTTTTTTTGGTGAATGGTTCCTTTTAACAGTATATAATGTCCTTTCTTATCACTTTTGATTAAATTAGTCTTGAAGTCGATTTTATTCGATATGAGGATGGCCACCCCTGCTTGCTTACGAGGACCATTGCATGGTATATTTTTTCCAAAACTGCACCTTCAGCCTGTATGTCTTTTCCATTCAGATGTGTCTCCTGGAGGCAACATATTGTTGGATTCGTTTTTAATCCAAGTTACCAGCCTATGTCGCGTTATTGGAGAGTTTAAGCCATTAACATTTAGAGTCACTATTAATATATGGTTTGTACTGCCACCCATAATTGATGATTCATCTTTTTTTTAATTTAGTTTGTTTCTCCATGATTAGCTTTCCCCCCACCCTCTGTCATTACTGAGGCACTTCCCACTGATGGTTTTGGTTGTTGATTTTCATTTCTACTTCGTGTATTGTTTTGCTCAAGATGCTTTGCAATGCTGCTTTTCTGGCTACAAATTCTTTTAGCTTTTGTTTATCATGAAATATTTTTATTTCATTGTCATACCTGAAGCTTAATTTTGCTGGATACAGAATTTTTGGTTAGCATTCATTGTCTTTCAGTGTTTGAAATACGTTGTTCAAGGATCTTCTCGCTTTCAGCGACTGTGATGAAAAATCAGTTCTCAACCTTATTGGTTTACCCCTTAATGTAATCTGCCTCCTTTCTCTTAGAGCTTTTAATATTTTCTCTTTGTTTTGTATATTGGATATCTTCATAACGATGAGTCTTGGTGTTGATCTACTGTGATTTTGTGTGCTCGGTGTCCTGTAAGCATGTCCAATTTGTATATCCATTTACTTTGTATTTCTGGAAATATTTCTGTAATTATTTCATTCAATAGATTACTCATTTCATTGGTTTGAATCTGTGTACCTATCCAGATGACTCATAAATTTGTTTTTTTATGTTATCCCATATCTCTTGGATGTTTTACTCATGATTTTTTACCAGCCTTTCTGTGTTGGCTAGATTCATTTCAAGATGATATATTTTGTCTTCATTATCAAACATTCTGTCTTCTACTTGCTCCACAGTGTTAGTGATACTCTCAATTGACTTTTTAATTTGGTTTATCGTTTCCTTCATTTCTAGAATTATTGTTTGATTTTTTTATAATCTCTATCTCCTGATAAAGATTCATAACTTCTTCTTTTATCTGTTTATGTAATTCATTTTCAATGTGTTCTTTCACTGTTTGGATTTTCTGTCTCGTATCCTCTTTAAGTTTCCATTCCATCTGTCTAAGGTATTCCTTGAGTTCTTTATATGACCATTTTTCTGATGAATATAGGTCCTCCTGAATATTTAGGCTGTCCTTCATTGTTTGTACTTATTTTCTTCCTTGATTTTTTGTGCTGCTCATGTTACTTCTTGCTCTGTTTCACTGCTGAGTTTCTGTTTACTCTTATAAATTTATTTGATGCTTGGGAGGAAAGATATTAGAAGGAAAGGGAAGAAGTCACTAAAGAGAATGAGAGTAGACAGGTAGAATTAAAGGAAGGGCAAATAAGAAAATTGAAAAGAAATGATAAGACAAAAAAATAGAAAAGAAAGAAAGAAAGAAACAAAATTAAAAATAATGATCATTTAAAAAATGAATATTAAAATTTAAAATAATAATAATAATAATAAAATAAAAATATTTTTAAAATGAAAACATTTTAAAACGTTAAAGTACAACAACAACAAAAAAAATGAATTCACATAAAGAATCTAAATGCCACACTCAGTAGGCCTCAAGTTGGAGAAGCAGAGCAGTATTAAGGGCAGGCCTATTTTTTCACTTCTGTTTCACAGGAAGGGAGTCCAGGCCACCCTGATTTTAGGCAAATGAGGGGCAAGGGAGCTTATTTTGGACACGGACGTGGGCTGTGTACCTCATGGAAACCTCCAGCCGGAGGTTATGATGAGTGTGTACATGGAAGAAGATGAGGGCCATGTTGGGGTGTTTAGGTTTTAGCTGTGAACATTTGTATGGCGGTAGGAAGAGAAGACTGGGTCCACCTGGGTTTGAACTCTTGTGTGATTCAACATAGAGACTGAGATCTGGAATTGACCTCAGAGAAGAATTGCCATGAATTGTGTTGGGATTTTAGAAGGCCATGCATGAGAGTCGCCCTTGGAAAGTGAGATCTAGGCCCAAGGTGGCTTTCCACAGAGCAAAGGGAATCTCAGCCAGGATATCACATGATTTTATTCTGAAAGACTTGGCAGCCATAGTTGAGAGTCAAAGGCTCATGGACCTCACAATGTAGACCTCAATGGGCCTGGCTTCATGTGACCTTTTGGCCACCCTTTGGGAAGCCTTGCCTCTGAGAGTTCTCCAGAGCTTTCATTGAAATGAGCTTACTCAACATTTAATGGTTAATGAATGAATTGAAACCCACAGTGCCTCCAACTTCATCCTTGAATATTGGCCAGATAAAAACCATGAAATTTTTGAAATTCCCAAGACTAGGTGTCACAGGAGAACCTTTGGATGTCCTCTAGCTGATCATGAGAATACAAGACAATGCCTTTATTGACTGTTTTACATGAAAATGCTGTATAACAGAGATGCCTGTAAGTTGGAGCCTGCTGAGTAGTGTTCCTAGAGCCGTGGTGGGCAGGTGTGTGATAAAAAATCTCTGGTGTTGCCATGTTTATCTGCCATTGGTGTCCAAATATCTTGTGACTGACATTTTGCAGCCAGTAGACCCTTATATGTAAAAGCATCTTGTTATATGGAGAGGTTTTAGGGCAATGTTCAGAATCAGGTTGCTATGGTCAATGGAGCAAGCTATGTGGGATAGAAGCCTGGTTGGTGCATTCTCCAACAGAACCCGACCCACCACAACTGACAGAATTCCCTACAGCACTGTGTCCCAGGTGAATGCTTTTTATTTCATGAAGCAAATACCACACTCCTAGTGCAACAGCAAGAAACACCATGAAGAGTGGAGGATGAACAAATGGCTTCACAGTCCACATGAGGAGACACTTGCCCTCAGTGGCCACAGTTTACCTACACAGAGAAATATCAGCACTGCTGCCTCATGTTCATTGGAAAATAAGAAACCATGTCATCCATGTCACATAGATGCAGATCCAGCTTTGATGGTCTCACTACAAAGGAAGCTAATGCTCCTGACAACAAAATATATTTCAAGTGCCCAACCTCAGAGGTAGTTTCTCCAGATGTTGGGCCGGCAGAGCTTCATGTTTGTGGAGTGTTTACCCTGTCCCTTACTTTTGGAAACTCCTCTACCACCTCCAAATTTGTGAACTCCTGAGCATTTTCTATTCCAGATATGTATTCACAGATTTTCTAACTCTTCTCCTCTAATTGTGTCTTACATGTGGCGAAGGTAATGCCAAGGCATTGTTCTGAATGAGAGTGGGAAGATTTTTATGTAGCACATATTTGCATACACATTGGATACATTTTCCAATTTTTCATTCGAAATACTGAATCCCTGACACTAACAAATTACCTTCTAGACTTTTACTTATAATCTTAATATGATGCAGAAAAATAACCCAGACAAAATAGAAATACAAGAGGTTCACAGGAGGAATGGTGTATAGTTGGATTTGCCTTTCGTATGATAAATGGTAGGTGTTATAGATCAAGCCAATTTTAATTGAAATAGTTCTCCATGTGTTTTAAAAGTTAACAAATATGTGAATAACTGTCTCCCTTTCTCTGTAGCCTATTCAGCACATGTATTTTTTATGCACATATTGAATTATACCTGGTATCACACGTACATTTTGTGAGGTGGCTGACTTGGCAGATACAAATTGTAAGAAATGATCACTCCTACTAAACGCTGTTGGAACTGAAAATTCAACATATGGGTCAGTTTTCTAGTTGTACAACATAAATTGATGTTCAGGAAAATGAAAGGAAAATGAATATTTTTGGATCTCTGGATGATATATTTTTCATGGTGAATTTCAATTGGCATACATAATGCTACTTTTTAATGTCTGTGTGTGTGTGTGTGTGTATATATATATATATATGTATTCACTCTCCAGATTTTTCAAAATATGAAATGTATTTGTCTGATTATACACTCCCTAAATTCATTCATATTTATGTATGTGGATGTATAATCAACTTTTCACAAGTTTATTCTCAGAAATATTCATCCACCTGAAATACATATTTGTTTCCTAGTACTGAAAACTAACTTCAGGGGATCATATGATGACAGCAAAAGGAGTGCATCAACCCCATGTACAGCATTACTGTGCAGGAGAATGACGAATTTCCAGCAAAATTTGGGTGGTCCTAAACCTAGTGGATGTATTTCCATCTCACGAGGATCAGCTATGGGGCTCAAACGTGAGTGATTTGTCTGCATGGAGCATCATGCTGCTTATTCAGCAAATCGCCCTGCGGGTAGAGTCTGTGGCGCGTGCTGGGAAGCAATGAGATAGCAACACAAATATTCAGTGGTGCAGATTCTGTGGGCTCCTGCCATCTGTACAATCACTGTGCTCATTGCTGAATTCTGAGTTTGAGACCAGGGAAATACACAGTCCAATTCGGTTTTCCACACCAGTCAGACCACAGAGGAAGCCAGGGGCCACCATCTTGGAGAGCTGACGTCACCATTCCTGTTTTCAACTGATAGCAGCTCATTCAGCTATAGAACAGGTAATCTCAGGCTGTCATTCGCCTGTGTCTCGGAGACAAAGTACTCAGGCCTGCTCCTATCAGAACATACACCAAGCCCAGAGCGGCCGAATTCTGGCTCCTGGAACTGATCAGGCCCAGGGCTAAAGAACCTGCAGAAACTGCTTCTCGGTCTAGGTCTTGCTGAATACTGTGGAGGTAAATGCCTACCGAGCCTTCATAGGCAGTGGCAACAGGATTGAGACGGGGCTTGTGAGGGCCGGTCAGGACTCACTCATTGCTTTGTTCATCTGGCAAAGGGAACGAAATGCTGCCATTCGCATGGGATACCAACATGTTAGAGATCTGAAGTCATCACAAAGTGGCGGAGGAGATAACTTCATCGATACCAGCGGTGAGAGAAACAGTTGGTCTCCTGGTAAAAATAGTGAGTCACAAACACCCGAGTCTCTCTCACTTTGTCTTCAAGCTAGAGGGAGAGAGCAGAGACACCGCTCACGCCCGGCACTGGCCCAGCGAGCCGCAGGCGTGGTAGTCACGTCATCCCAATTGGAGTAGGGACAGAGCAGAGCCGCCGCCCGTGCCCGGAACAGGCCCATCGACCAGCAGGCTTGGTAGTCACGTCACCCCAATTGGAGTAGGGGCAGAGCAGAGCCACAGCCTATGCCCAGAACAGGCCCAACGACCCGCCAGTGTGGTAGACACGGCACCCCTATTGGAGTAGTGGCAGAGCACAGCCTTCTCCCGTGCCCATTACAAGCCCATCGGCCCACCAGCATGGTTGTTAGGTCACCCCAATAGGAATAGGGGCAGAGCAGAGCCACCACCCATGCCCAGAACAGGCCCAGCAACCCGCCGGCGAGGTAGTCACATCACCCCAATTGGAGTAGGGGCAGAGCAGAGTGACCAACCTCGCCCACAACGTAGGCAACCGAACAGCGAAACAGGCCAAGTGGCCTGCGGGCACGGCAGACACATAACCCCATTTGGAGTAGGGGCAGAGCAGATCCACTGCCCGTGCCCACAAAATAGACAGACCTGCGACCGACCAGCAAAGAGGCTCAGCGTCCTGCCGGCATGGTAGACACATCATCCCAATTTGAGTAAGGGCAGAGTAGAGCTGCCGCCCGCACCTGCAAGGTAGGAAGACCTGCAATGGATCAGCAGAACAGGCCGAGGGGTCCGTGGGCGTTGTAGACACGTCACACCAAATGGAGGAGGGGCAGAGCAGAGCCACTGCCCGCGCCCGCATTGTAGACAGACCTGCGACCAACCAGCACAACAGGCCCAGCAGCCCGTCAGCGTGGTAGATAGATCACCCCAATTGGAGGAGCAGAACAGCCGCCCCCCGCTACTTCAAGGGAGACTTTTCAACTATACAAGAGCAATATAAGTATATAGGGGGAAAATTTCAAAAACACAACAGTTTCAACAAGCAGAGAGAAACGCGAGCAGTATGAAAAGACAAGGAAAGAAAGGACCACAACAATGCAGGTAAACACAATTTTAGAAGAGGTAATAGCTGCATCAGATGGAATGTCAGATAAAGAATTCAGGATACTCAGGCTTTAGATGATCTGGAGTCTCAAGGAAGACATTAGACAACAAAATCAGACAATTAAAGATCACTTCGACAATGAATTACATAAACAAATCCAAGAAGCAAAAGATCAACTATATAGGGAGATAGAGGTTGTAAAAACAAACAAACAGAAATCCTAGAATTGCAGGAAGCAATAAACCAACTTAAAAACTCAATTGAGAATACTACCAGCAGAGTAGAACACTTAGAACATAGAACATCAGACAATGAAGACAAAGTATTTCAACTTGAAAAGAACATAGACAGCTCAGCAAGACTGTTAAGAAACCACGAGCAGAACATCCAAGAAATATGGGATAACATAAAGAGGCCAAACTTAAGAGACATTGGGATACAGGAAGGTATAGAGGTCCAAACAAAAGGAATGAGCAACCTATTCAATGAAATAATACGAGATAACTTCCCAGACTTGATAAATAAAAAAGAATCGCAAGTCCTAGAAGCCTACAGAACGCCGAATGTGCAAAATCATAAGAGAGCCACAACTAGACACATTATAATGAAGATGCCCAACAAACAGAAAAAGGAGAGAATTTTAAAAGCTACAAGAGAAAGGAATCAGATTACATTTAGGGGTAAACCAATCAGGATAACAGCTGATCTTTCAAAACAGACTCTGAAAGCTAGAAGATCCAGGAATAACATATTTCAAACACTGAAAGAAAATGGGTTCCAACCAAGAATTGTGTATCCAGTGAAAGTAAGCTTCAGGATGGAAGATGAAATTAAAACCTTCCACAATAAACAAAAGTGAAAAGAATTTGCAGCTAGAAAACCATCTCTTCAAAACATCCTCGGCAAAATATTACAGGAAGAGGAAATGGAAAATATCAATGAAAACCAACAGTGGGAGGGAGTACAGTAAAGGCTGGGGATAATCAAAGAGGAAAACAAACCATGTTTAGGAACATAAATAAACAAATATCGCTGGAAGAACAACCCATATCTCAATAATAACCCTAAATGTTAATGGCTTAAACTCACCAATGAAGACACACTGGCTAGTAGAATTGAACAAAAAACAAGACCCAACAATACACTGCCTACAGGGGACGCATTTGATAGGAAAATGCATACATAGACTGACGGTGAAAGTTTGGGAAAAATCATATCACTCATATGGACTTCGGAAACAAGCAGGAGAGTCCATACTCATATCAAATAAAATAGATTTTAAGCCAAAGTTAATCAAAAGGGATAAAGAGAGACACTACATACTGCTCAAGGGAACCATACACCAACAAGACACAGCAATCGTTAATATATATGCCCCGTACAATGGTGCAGCTATGTTCATCAAAGAAACTCTTCTCAATTTCAATAGTCTAATAGACCACAATACAGTAATCATGGGAGCCATGAACACACCTCTCTCACCACTGGACAGATCTTCCAAACAAAAGTTGAATAAGGAAACTATAGAACTCAATAACACAATTAATAACCTAGACTTATTTGAGATATGTAGAATATAACACCCAACATCAAGCAGTTCCCTTTTTTCTCAGCAGCACATGTATCCTTGTAAAAAATAGATCATATATTATGTCACAGGGCAACTCTTAGACAATAAAAAGGAGTACAGTTAATACCATGCATATTATCTGATCATAATGGAATGAAACTAAAAATCAATGATAAAAGAAGGAAGGAAAAATCATGCATCACTTGGAGAATGAACAATAGGTTACTGAGTGATCAATGGGTTATAGAAGACATCAAGGAGGAAATTTAAAAATTCTTAGAAATAAATGAAAATGCAGACACAACATACCGGAATCTATGGGACACATTGAAAGCAGTTCTAAGAGGAAAATTCATTGCTTGGAGTTCATTCCTTAAAAAAAGAAACAACCAACAAATAAATGATCTCATACTTCATCTCAAAATCCTAGAAAAAGAAGACGAAAGCAACAGCAAATGAAGTAGAAGGCAAGAAATAATTAAGATCAAAGCTGAAATTAATGAAATTGAAACAAAAGAAACAATTGAAAAAACTTGACAAAAGTAGAAGTTGGTTCTTTGAAAAAATAAATAAAATTGGCAGACCCTTAGAAATGATAACAAAGAGAAGAAGACAGAGAACTCAAATTACTAGAATAAGGGATTAAAAAGGAAATATCACAACAGATATTTCAGAAATACAGAAGATAATCAGAAATTATTTTGAATCCTTATACTCCAATCAAATAGAAGACAGTGAAGGCATCGATAAATTTCTTAAGTCATATGATCTGCCCATATTGAGTCAGGAGGATATAGCAACATAAACAGACCAATATCAATTGAGGAAATAGAAGAAACCATCAAAACACTACCAACTTAGAAAAGCCCAGGACCGTATAGGTATACAGCAGAGTTTAACAAAACCTTTAAAGAGGAACGAATACCAATATTTTTCAAGGTATTTCAAGAAAGTGAAAAAGAGGGAGATCTTCCAAATTCATTCTACGAGGCCAACATCACCCTGATTATTACAGCAGACAAAGACACTTCAAAGAAAGAAAACTACAGACCAATATCTCTAATGAACCTACATGAAAAAATCCTCAATAAAATTCTGGAGAATTGGATACAAAAAAAATATCAAAAAAATTGTGAATCCTGATCAAGTAGAATTCATCCATGTGATGCAAGGCTGGTTCAATATACGGAAATCAATAAATGTTATTCACCACATCAATAGACTTAAAAATAAGAACCATATGATCATCTCGATAGATGCAAAAAAAGCATTCAATAAAGTACAGCATTCTGTTATGTTCAACACTCTAGAAAAATTAGTGATAAGAGGAACATACCTCAATATTGTAAAAGCAATCTATGCTAAGCCTCAGGCTAGCATCATTCTGAATGGAGAAAAATTGAAGGCATTCTCCCTAAAATCTGGAACAAGACAGGGATGCCCTCTCTCACCACTTCTGTTCAACAAAGTTCTCGAAACACTGGCCAGAGCAATTAGACAGACGAAAGAAATAAAAGGCATAAAAATTGGAAAAGAAGTACTTAAATTATCACTTTTGCAGATCACATGATTCTATATCTAGCAGTCCCAAAAGGGTCTACAAAGAAACTAATGGAGCTAATAAATGAATTCAGAAAAGTGGCAGGATATAAAATCAACATGCATAAATCAAAGGCATTCCTGCATATCGGCGACAAATCTTCTGAAATGGAAATGAGGACAACCACTCCATACACAATATCCTAAAAAAATAATAATAATAATTAGGAATCAACCTAACAAAAGATGTGAAAGTCTTATACAATGAAAACCACAGAACCCTAAAGAGAGAAATAGAAGAAGATCTTAGAAGATGTAAAAATATATCCTGTTCATGGATAGGCAGAACTAACATCATCAAAATGGTGATATTACCAAAAGTTCTCAATAGGTTTAATGCAATGCCAATCAAAATCCAAACGGCATTTCTTCTAGAAATAGAGAAAGCAATCATGGAATTCATATGGAAAAATAAAAGACACAGAATAAAAAAAAACAATACTAAGCAGGAAGTGTGAATCAGGCGGCCTAGTGATACCAGACTTCAAACTATACTACAGAGCAATAGTAACAAAAATAGCATGGTACTGGTACCAAAACAGGAGGGTGGACCAATTGTTCAGAATAGAGGACACAGAAACCAAGCCAGGAAACTACAACTATCTTATATTTGATGGAGGGGCTAAAAGCATGCAATGAAGGAATATAGCATCTGCAAAAAATGGTGCTGGGAAAACTTGGAATCCATATGTAACAAAATGAAACTGAATCCCTTTCTCTCGCCATGCACAAAAGATAACTCAAAATGGATCAAGGAGCTTGATATCAAATCAGAGACATGGCGTCTGATAGAAGAAAAAGTTGGCTACGATCTACATACTGTGGGGTCGGGCTCCAAATTCCTCAATAGGACACCCATAGCACAAGAGTTAATAACTACAATCAACAAATGGGACTTACTCAAACTAAAAAGGTTTTTCTCAGCAAAAGGAACAATAAGAGAGGTAAATAGGGAGCCTATATCCTGGGAACAAATCTTTACTCCTCACACTTCAGATAGAGCCCTAATATTCAGAGTATACAAAGAACTGAAAAAAATAGACAATAAGATAACAAATAACCCAATAAACAAATGGGCCAAGAACCAGAACAGACACTTCTCAGAGAAGGACATACAATCAAAAAACAAGTACATGAAAAAATGCTCACCATCCCCAGCAGTCAGAGAAATGCAAATCAAAACCACCCTAAGATACCATCTCATTCCAGTAAGATTGGCAGCCATTATGAAGTCAAACAACAACAAGTGCTGCTGAGGATGTGGAGAAACAGGTACACTTGTACATTATTGGAGGCACTGCTAATTGGTGCAGCCAATTTGTAAAGCATTATGGAGATTTCTTGGAAAGCTGGGAATGGAACTACCATTTGACCCAGCTATTCCTCTTCTCGGTCTATTCCCTAAAGACCTTAAAAGATCATTCTACAGGGACACTGCTACATTGATGTTCATAGCAGCACAATTCACAATAGCAAGACTGTGGAACCAACCTAGATGCCGTTCAATAGAAGAATGGATAAAAAAATGTGGCATTTATACACAATGGAGTATTACTCTGCTTTAAAAAATGACAAAATCATAGAATTTGCAGGAAAATAGATGGAATTAGAGCAGATAATGCTAAGTGAAGCTAGCCAATCCCTAAAAAAAAATGCCAAATGCCTTCTTTGATAAAAGGAGAGTAACTACGAACAGAGAAGGGATGAAGAGCATGAGAAGAAGATTAGTATTAAATAGGGATGAGAGGTGGGAGAGAAAGGGATAGAGAAGAGAAATTGCATGGAAATGGAAGGAGACCCACAGGGTTATATAAAATTACATAAAAGAGGATGTGAGGGGAAAGGGAAAAAATAATACAAAAAGGGAGAAATTTATTACAGTAGAGGGGGTAGAAAGAGAAGAGGGGAAGAGAGGGGAGAGGAGGAGGGATAGTAGAGGATAGGAAAGGCAGCAGAATACAATAGACAGTAGTATGGCAATGTGTCAATCAATTGATGTGTAACTGATGTGATTCTGCAATCTGTATACGGGGTAAAAATGGGAGTTCATAACCCACTTGAATCAAAGTGTGAAATATGATATATCAAGAAATATGTAATGTTTAGAACAACCATAAAAAAAATTAAAAAAAAAAAGGAAACTAACTTCGGTGAATGAGGCACACGAATCCTAATATTTCTACAGTAACTTACCAAGTTTAACATCAATGCAAGTAGATTCCAATGGGACATGATGTGTATTTTTACGTTAATTTTTATTCAAAACTGGTACATTACAATTTCATCAGTTTATTCACATCATAGGATATATATTTCATAATCAATTTAGCAAATTTATAGGCATTTGTTTCACTTTCAATCTCTTCCTGCTTCAGAACACATGTATTCCTCCATATTTCTTGACTGGTCTTTGCATGAGAATTCTTTCCGAACACATTATTTTCGATTTCCATAATCACTTTTGAAGCAAACTTCACACACTCTTCATGATAAACCAAAACACTAATATTACCATTAGATGTATAACTGGTTGGAATGAATGAATGTATATCAATATAAGATTTATTGTATATTTTCAGATATCAATTCAATCCATTATTTAAAGTTGGAACCAGTTATATTATTTATTCACAGTATGGTGTATTCATGCTTAATCTCTATATTCATGGACACAGGGTACACCGCTTTGTATCCCCAATAATAATTTTATGTCTTCAATATATTGCTCCCAGAAATGGTGGTAGAAATACTCATGTCACCTGATCTACATAAACATTTTATCACAGTAATATTCTGGACAAAAAATGTAAAGGTCACACTTATGATTGTACCAAAGACTAAATGAAAAGAGATCATGGATTACTAAAAACATCCATGTCCAGGTTGCCTAATGCTCTCAAATGTCAATCCTATTAGTTACTAGATATTTGTTTCTTCCTAAGTTTATATATTCAAACTCAACCCTGGTGAAAATGTCTACTCCTATCACTCACTTAATACTTTGCCTGATTTCATAATGTCTCTATTGATATCTGCTTTTCTACATATTTTCCCAATTTCATCATAGTGACTGACTCTTCATATGTGCTGACATTTACATTCACTCTCTAACCGAAACCCTATAGCTAAAGAATTTTTAGTCCCAATCCTACACTCATTCTTCTTCCTAAACCTACCGACTATCTTCCTAATCCTACCGACTATCCCTTTGGATTGGATGTTCTCTTCTACATTCAAACATCCAAGGTACAAGGTTCTATGCCATTGTATATCAAATTGTCTGAGACATCTTTGCAGAATATAATTAAAAACTAAGTATCCCAATTAAGGGCCCAATGCCCTTCTGGGTTTTCAATCATACCTAGATTTCTGTTTTCATACTTATATTTCACCTCGATATTCTTGTAAATATCGCAGGTTCCCAATACCATTATTTATCGCACAGAATGATTGCTAACCCAAATCGAACCTGTTATTAACCCTAAACATACACTGTTCCCTCAATCTCATTTACAGAAGAGCAGGGAGAGAGTCGTTCTTACAATACAGGAAAGTAGGGGACATTCCACCTGCTGAGAACCTCAAAGGTCCATTCAAAATGATACCTGGAGAAGATGTAGGCAGCTATGAAGGACCTGAGAGAGCAAAAGTCATCTTCCATGGCAAACAACCTGGTCAGGATGAAGGGATGTGTCTGAATCAGCCTCTCTCTTTTTATTGTAGAGAAGATGGACCAAACCAGGCCTCTGTCGAGAGCTGCTGCTGGGTGCCTATGGTTGACATACCATTCTACCTTGTGAAAGTGTCACAGGAAGTAGGGGCAGCCTCCATCTCATGGGACACTTGGAAGCAACTGTTAGGACAAAGTGGTCGCCAAGGCAGTGACCTCATTCAGTTCCAAAGAAAGTGACATACCTCATTTCCTTGGTGATGGAACTCTCTGAACTTTTGTATCCAAGAATCCAGGCACCCCGAGGCAGCCCCAGTTCCAGTGGGCTCACTTGTTTGGATTTACCAAGGACAGAGTCAGTCTTTCTTGGTACCTACTGATGTGAGGATGGCCAAATGTTGAAGAGGGACCTTTCCAGAAGAAGCAGGTAGTGGCTCACCCCTTTTTCTTGACAACTTCACAGAGTTGGCCAAGGAAACCAGATCTGAGAGAGGTCAGGCCATGTCCTGAGAATAGGTAGGAAAGTTGGTTTGTTTGGTTTGGAGTGGATTGTTTTTAGTAAGTCGTTTGACCAGGCGAGTGTTTCTATGTCTGTGTATCCCACTGTGTCCGTTGTTGTAGACATTGGAAAAGAGAATGCATTAATGAATGCCTCCAGTCTAGTATAAATCTTCCCATAATTCATCCTGCCCAATTTATGAATGGACTACAGCTTGTCTTATCGAGAGGCAATACCTTCTATCTTCCTAAGTTCCTGTTTTCTTCCTGAATTCTGGCCACTCTCCAGAATAGGCTCATGGTTTTGTGTCCAAGATATGTACCACTCCAAGCTCTGTGACATGGCCATGTACTGGATAGCTGAAGAGAATGGCCAGCCTTTCAGAGAACTCAGATATCAGTGTGAACAGGAACGTCTCAGTGGAAAAACCCTGCTTTGGGCCTTTTGCTTACCTATTGTTCTGTTGCACTGAATGTCAGGAAAGACTTTGTCTCAGGCCACCCTTTTGTGAAGCCTGAAGAAAACAATTTTCAAATGGAAATGAATGGGCATCACCTGTGGCTCTTTGTTTAATTGCTTTGGAAAGGGATGTGGCTGAATTAGCCTCTTGGCCTTGTGTGTGGCTGTGACTTACATTCTCAGCACCTGATGGATCTAAAGAATAATCCCATGTGTGCATCAAAAACCATAATGGCAAAAAGATCAGTCATTGTGGATGAAGTCTCTTGCCTTCCTCTGTTAGGTTCCTGACCTCCGTCAAGTGAGAAAATGGATTCTTTGGGTCAAATTAGTTCCTCAAAGCCCTGCAGAGGTGCTTGGGGTTTCGCATGACTCCAAATCACAAAGAATCTATACCTGAAAATCAGTAGGCCTCACATTGGAGAAACAGAGCATTATTAATGACAGGCTTATTTGATCACTCCTGGTTCACAGGAAGGGTGTCCAGGCCACCCTGACTTTAGGCAAATGAGGGCCAAGTGAGCTTATTTTGGACACTTTCTTGGGCTTCGCCCCTCATGAAAATCTTCAGCCAGACATTACGATGAATGACAATATGTAAGAAGATGAGGGCCATGTGGGAGTGTTTTCGTTTTAATTTTGGTCATTTGTGTGGCGGTTGGAAGAAATGACTGGGTCCACCTGGGCTTGAACTCTGGTGTGATTCCCCTTAGAGACTGAGTTGTGGAACTGACCTTAGAGAAGTATTGCATTGAATTTTGTTGGGATTTTAGGAGGCCACGCATAAGAGTCACCCTTGGAACTGAGATCTAGGCCCAGGGTTGCTTTCCACAGATTTTTCAGTTCCTGAAAGAAGTGACCTCACCTCACTTTCTTGGTGATGGAACTCTCTGATCTTGGGATCCAGGAATTCAGGCACAAAAGCCAGGGCCAGTTCCAGTCCGAGTGGTCTCATTTGTTTGGATTTACCAAGGACAGAGTCAGTCTCTCTTGGTACCTACTAATGTGAGGATGGCCAAACGGCAGGAAATCTCTGAAGAGGGGCCTTTCCTGAGAAATCAGGTAGTGGCTCACAGCTGGCTCCTGACAATTTCATAGAGTTGGCCATGGAGTCCAAATCTGAGACAGGAGTGGCCATTTTGGGGGAACATAGTATGGCCCAAAAGTCAGAGGACACTCCAGATAGTCAAAGACCTACTTGGCGGAAGGAGGTGCCTTTGTAGGTTTGGTTGTAGGTTTGTGGTTTTTGTCTCATGTTCTGAGAATAGGCAAGGAAGGCAGTTTGTTTGGTTTGGAGTGAACTGTTTCTAGTAAGTCGTTTGGCAAGGCGAGTGTTTCTATGTCTGTGTATCCCACTGTTATCCATGGTTGTAGACATTAGAAAAGATATTGGATCAATGGATGTGTCCTGTTTAGTAGAAAGCTTCCCAGAATTCATCCTGCACAATTTATGAATGGACTGCGGCTTGCCTTATCAATTGGCTACACCTGCTATCTTCCTAAGTTCCACTTTTCTTCCTGATTTCTGGCCACTCTCCAGAATAGGCTCATCGTTTTTGTGCAAGATATATACCATCTCCAAGCTCTGTGACATGGCCATGTACTGGATAGCTGAAGGGAATGGCGAGAATCGCAGAAAACTCAGAAATCACTGTGACCATTAAAGTCTCAGTGGAGAAACCCTGCTTTGGGCCTTTTGGTTACCTATTGTTCTGTTGCCTGAATGTCAGCAAGGTCTTTGCCTTTGGCCACCCCTTTCTGAAGCCTGAAGAAAACAGTTTTCAAATGGAAATGAATGGATCACCTGTGGCTCTTTGTTTA
This sequence comes from Callospermophilus lateralis, assembly GCF_048772815.1. Classification (NCBI taxonomy): domain Eukaryota; kingdom Metazoa; phylum Chordata; class Mammalia; order Rodentia; family Sciuridae; genus Callospermophilus; species Callospermophilus lateralis. Next base: position 789,625 of record NW_027514896.1, read on the forward strand.
ATTGCTTTGAAAAAGATGTGTCTCATTCAGACCATTGGCCCTGTGTGAGGCTGTTGCTTAGTTTCTCATCACCTGATGGATCTAAAGAAAGATTCCATGTGTACATCCAAAACCAAAGTGGCAAAAAGAGCAGTCATTGTGGATGAAGTCTCTCGTCTTCCTCTGTAAGGTTTGTGACCTCCATCAAGTGAGAATAGGGATCCTTTGTTTCAAATGAGTTCCTCAACGCCCTGCAGATTCTATCCCATAGGTGCTTGGGTTTTATCATGACTCCAGTTCACATAAAGAATCTAAAACCCACAGTCAGTAGTCCTCAAATTGGAGAAGCGGAGCAGTATTAATGGCAGGCCTATTTGATCACATCTGGTTCACAGGAAGGGTGTACAGGCCACCCTGAGTTTAGTCAAATTAAGGGGCAAGGGAGCTTATTTTTGACACTGGCTTGGGCGGAGACCCTTATGGAAACCTCCAGCCAGAAGTTATGATGAGTGTCTATATGGAAGAAGATGTGGGTCATGTGGGAGTGTTTTGGTTTTAATTGTGGTCATTTGGGTGGCGGTTGGAAGTGACGACTGGGTCCACCTGGGCTGGAACTCTGGTGTGATTCCCCTTAGATACTGAGTTGTGGTACTGACCTCAGAGAAGTATTGCCATGAATTGTGTTGGGATTTTAGGAGGCCACGCATGAAATTTGCCCTTGGAAACTGAGATCTAGGCCCAGGTTGGCTTTGCACAGAGCACTGGGAATCTCAGCCAGGGTATCACATAATTTTATTCTGAAAGGCTTGCAGCCATGGTTGAGAGTCAAAACACACATGGACCTCACATTGTAGACCTCAATGCGCCTAGCTTCATGTGATCATTGGCCACTCTTTGGGAAGCCTTGCTTATGAGAGTTCTCCAGAGCTTTCATTGAAATGAGCATCCTCACCATTTAATGGTTCCTGAATGAAGTGAAACCCACAGTGCCTTCAACTTCATCCTTGAAAAATGGCTAGATAAATACGGTGAAATTTTTTTAAATTTCCATGACCAGGTGGCACTGGAGAAACTTTGGATATCCTGTTGCTGACTATGAGTATACTAGACAGTGCCTGATGGACTGGGTTTCAAGAAAATGGTGTAGAGCAGAGATGCCAGTAATTTGGAGCCTGCTGAGTAGTGGGCATAGAGCTGCAGTCGGCAGGTGTGTGATAAATCATCTGTGGTGGGGCCATGTGGATCTTCCTTTGGCTTCCAAATTGCTTGTGACTGACATGGTGCAGCAAGCAGACCCTTATATGTAAAGGCGTATTTGTATTTGGAGAGGTTTCAGGGCAATGTTCAGAATCACGTTGCTATGGTCAAGAGGCAAGCTATTTGGAATAGAACCTTGGTGGGTGCATTCTCCTGCGGACCCTGACCCACCACACTTGAGAAACTCCCTCCAACACTTTGTCCCAGTTGGACTCCTTGTATTTTGTGAAGAAAATACCAAACTACCAGTGCAGCAGCAATAAACACCACAAAATGTGGAGGATGACCAAATGGCTTCACAGTCCACACGGGGAGACACTTAGCCCCCAGTGACCACAGTTTACCTACAAAGATTGAATTCAGCACTGCTGACTCATGTTCATTGGAACATAAGAAACCATGTCCTCCAGGTCACATAGATGCAGACCCAGCTTTGATGCTCTCATTACAAAGGAATCTAAACCTCCTGACAACAACATATATTTCAAGTGCCCAACCTCAGAGGCAGTTTCTGAAGAAGTCTTTAGGCCAGCAGAGCTCCATATTTGTGGAGTGTTTACCCTGTCCCTTACTTTAGTAAACTACTCTACCACCTCCAAGGTTGTGAACTTTTGAGCATATTAAATTCCAGCTATGTATTCCCAGATTTTCGAACTCTTCTCCTCTAATGATGAATTACTTGGGGCGAGGGTAATGTCAAGGCATTGTTCTGGATGACAGTGAAATATTTCTCCATGTGTTTTTTTTTTAATTATTTTATTTCAGATTATTATTTTATTTTTTTAATTGGGTGTTCAAAACATTACAAAGCTCTTGACATATTATATTTCATACATTAGATTCAAGTGGGTTATGAACTCCCATTTTTATCCCAAGTACGGATTGCAGAATCATATCTGTTACACATCCGCATTTTTATAATGCCCTATTAGTAACTGTTGTATTCTGCTACATTTTCTATCCTCTACTATCCCTGCTCCCCTCCCATCTTCCCTCTCTACCCCATCTACTGTAATACATTTATATCTTTGTTTATTTTCCCATTCCCCTCACAACCTCTTATATGTAATTTTGTGTAACAATGAGGGTCTCCCTCCATTACCATGCAATTTCCTTTATCTCTCTCTTTCCGCCCCCCACCTCATGTCTCTGTTTAATGTTGATCTTTTCTTCCTGATCTTCCTCCCTGCTCTGTTGTTAGTTGCTCTCATTATATCAAAGAAGACATTTTTATTTGTTTTTTAGGGTTTGGCTAGCTTCACTAAGCATAATCTGCTCTAGTGCCATCCATTTCCCTGCAAATTCAATGATTTTGTCATTTTTTAATGATGCATAATACTCAATGGTGTATAAATACCACATTTTTTTTATCCATTCATCTACTGAAGGGCATCTGGGTTGGTTCCACAGTCTAGCAATTTTGAATTGTGCTGCTATGAACATCGATGTGGCAGTATCCCTGTAATATGCTCTTTTAAGGTCTTCAGGGAATAGTCTGAGAAGGGCAATAGCTGGGTCAAATGGTGGTTCCATCCCCAGCTTTCCCAGGAATCTCCATACTGCTTTTCAAATTTGCCACAACAGTTTGCAGTCCCACCAGCAATGTATAAGAGTACCCTATTCTCCACATCCTCGCCAGCACTTGTTGTTTTTTGACCTCATAATGGCTGCCAATCTTACTAGAGTAGGATGGTATCTTAGGGTGGTTTTAATTTGCATTTCTCTGACTGCTAGAGATGGTGAGCATTTTTTCATGTACTTACTGATTGATTGTATGTCCTCCTCTGAGAAGTGTTGGTTCAGGTCCATGGCCCATTTTTTGATTGGGTTATTTATTATCTTATTGTCTAATTTTTTGAGTTCTTGGTATACTCTGGATATTAGGGCTCTATCTGAAGTGTGAGGAGTAAAAATTGGTTCCCATGATTTAGGCTCCCTATTTACCTCTCTCATTTTTTATCCTGCTGAGAAAAAAAAAACTTTTCAGTTTAAGTAAGTCCCATTTGATGATTGTTGTTATTAACTCTTCTGCTATGGGTGTCCTGTTAAGGAATTTGGAGCCCGACCCCACATTATGTAGATCAGAGCCAACTTTTTTTTCTATCAGATGCAGAGTCTCTTATTTGATATCTAGCTCCTTGATCCACTTTGAGTTAACTTTTGTGCATGGCAAGAGGAGGGGATTCGGTTTCATTTTGTTGCATATGGATTTCCATTTTATACAAAACCATTTGTTGAAGATGCTATATTTCCTCTATTGCATGCTTTTAGCTCCTTTATCAAATATAGCATAGTTGTAGCTTTGTGAATTAGTCTTTGTGTCCTCTATTCTGTACCCATTGGTCAACCCGCCTGTTTTGGTACCAGTGCCATGCTGTTTTTGTTACTATTGCTCTGTAGTATAGTTTTAAGTCTGGTATCGCTATATCGCCTGATTCACACTTCCTGCTATAATTGCTTTTGCTATTCTGGGTCTTATATTTTTCCATATGAATTCCATGATTGCTTTATCTATTTCTACAAGAAATGCCTTTGGGATTTTGATTGGCATTGCATTAAACCTATAGAAAACTTTTGGTAATTTTGCCATTTTGATGATGTTAGTTCTGCCTATCCAGGAACAGGGTATATTTTTCCATCTTCTAAGATCTTCTTCTACTTCCCTTTTTAGGGTTCTGTAGTTTTCATTGTATAAGTCTTTCACCTTTTTTGTTAGGTTGATTTTCAAGTATTTAATTTTTTTGACGATATTGTGAATGGAGTGTTTTTCCTCATTTCTGTTTCAGAAGTTTTGTTGCTGATATACAGAAATGCCTTTGATTTATGCGTTTTGATTGTATATCCTGCCACTTTGCTGAATTCATTTATTAGTTCTAGTAGTTTTTTTTGTAGACCCCTTTGGGTTTTCTATGTATAGAATCATGTCACCAGGAAATAGTGATAATTTACGTTCTTATTTTCCTATTTTTATGCCTTTGATTTCTTTCGTCTCTCTAATTGCTCTGGCCAGTGTTTCGAGAACTATATTGAATAGAACTGGTGACAGAGGGCATCCCTGTCTTGTTCCAGATTTTAGAGGGAATGCCTTCAATTTTTCTCCATTCATAATGATGCTAGCCTGAGACTTAGCATAGATAGCTTTTACAATGTCGAGGTTAGTTCCTGTTATCCCTATTTTTCTAATGTTTTGAACATAAAGAGATGCTGTACTTGGTCAAATGCTTTCTGCGTCTATCGAGATGATAATATGGTTCTTATCTTTAAGTCTATTGATGTGATGAATAACATTTATTGATTTTCGTATATTGAACCATCGTTGCATCCCAGGGATGAATCTTACTTGATCCTGGTGAAAAATTTTTTTGATGTGCCTTTGTATTCGATTAGGCAGATATTTATTGAGGATTTTTGCATCTAGGTTAATCAGATATATTGGTCTGTAGTTCTCTTTCTTTGAGTTGTCTTTTTCTGGTTTTGGAATTAGGGTGATGTTGGCCTCATAAAATGAATTTGGCAGAGCTCCCTCTTTTTCTATTTTCTGAAATAACTTGAAAAGTATTGGTATAAATTCTTCTTCAAAGGTTTTGTAAAACTCCGAAGTATAGCCATCCGTTCCTGGGCTTTTCTTGGTTGGTAGTCTTTTGATTGCTTCTTCTATTTCACCCATTGATATTGGTCGGTTTAAATTGTGTGTATCCTCCTGACTCAGTTTGGGCAAATCATATGACTTAAGAAATTTATTGATGTCTTCACTATTTTCTATTTTATTGGAATAATGATTTTCAAAATAATTTCTAATTATTTGATGTGCCTTTGTATTCGATTCGCCAGAATTTTATTGAGGATTTTTGCATGTAGGTTCATCAGATATATTGGTCTGTAGTTTTCTTTCTTTGAGGTGTCTTTTTCTGATTTCGGAATCAGCGTGATGTTGGCCTCATAGAATGAATTTGGCAGAGCTCCCTCTTTTTCTCTATCCTGAAATAACTTGAAAAGTATTGGTATTAAATCTTCTTTAAATGTTTTGTAAAACTCCGCTGTATAGCCATCCGTTCCTGGGCTTTTCTTGGTTGGTAGTCTTTTGATTGCTTCTTCTGTTTCATCCATTGACATTGGTCTGTTTAAATTGTGTGTATCCTCCTGACTCAGTCTGGGCAAATCATATGACTTAAGAAATTTGTTGATGTCTTCACTATATTCTATTTTATTGGAATATAGGTTTTCCAAATAATTTCTAATTGTCTTCTGTATTTCGGAAGCATCTGTTGTAATATAGCCTTTTTCATCCCATATGTTAGTAATTTGAGTTCTCTCTCTTCTTCTCTTCATTAGCATGGCTAAGGGTCTGTCGAACATATATATTTTTTCGAAGAACCACCTTTTAGTTTTGTTAATTTTTTCAATAGTTTCTTTTGTTTCAATTTCGTTGATTTCTGCTCTGATTTTAATTATTTCTTGCCTTCTGCTACATTTTCTGTTGTTTTGCTCTTCCTTTTCTAGGGCTTTGAGTTAAAGTGTGAGCTCATTTATTTGTTCGGTTTTACTTTTTTTCAGGAATGACCTCCAGGCAATGAATTTCCCTCTTAAAACTGCTTTCATTGTGTCCCATAGATTCCGATATGTTGCGTCTGTATTTTCATGTATCTCTAAGAATTTTTTGATTTCCTCCTTTATATCTTCTGTAACCCACTGATCATTCAGTAACATATTGTTCATTTTCCATGTGATGTAGGATTTTTCCTTCATTCTTTTATCATTGATTTCCAGTTTCATTCCATTATGATCAGATAAAATGCATGGTATTATCTCCACACCTTTATATTTACTGAGGGTTGCCCTATGGCATCATATATTGTCTATTTTTGAGAAGGATCCATGTGCTGCTGAGAAAAAAAGTATATCCACTTGATGATGGTTGATATATTCTATATATGTTAGTTACATGTAGGTTATTGATTGTGATATTGAGTTCTATACTTTCTTTATTCAACTTTTGTTTGGAGGATCTGTCCAATGATGATAGATGTGTGTTGAAGTCACCCATAATTATTGTGTTGTGGTCTATTTCATTCTGGAGCTTGAGGAGAATTTTTTTCATGAACAATGTAGCACCATTATTTAGTGCATAAATATTGATAATTGTTATGTCTTGTTAGTGAATGGTTCCTTTTAACAGTATATAATGTCCTTCCTTATCCCTTTTGATTAACTTAGTCTTGAAGTCGATTTTATTCGATATGAGGATGTCCACCCCTGCTTGTTTATGAGGATAAGTGTGCATGGTGTATTTTCTCCCAATCTTTCACCTTCAGCCTGTGTGTCTTTGCATTTCAGATGTGTCTCCTGGAGGCAACATATTGTTGGATTTGTTTATTTAATCCAAGTTACCAGCCTATGTCGCTTTATTGGAGACTTTAAGCCATTTACATTCAGAGCTACTATTGATGTATGGTTTGTATGCCAGCCATGTTTGATTATTTATATTTTTTTTAATTTAGTTTGTTTCTCCATGACAAGCTTTCACCCTGCCTCTGTCATTACCAAGGTACTTCCCACTGATGGTTTTGGTTGTTGTTTTTCATTTCTTTCTTGTGTAGTGTTTTGCTCAAGACGCTTTGCAATGCTTGTTTTCTGGCTTCAAATTCTTTTAGCTTTTGTTTATCATGAAAGATTCTTATTTCGTTGTTGGACCTGATGGTTAATTATGCTGGATGCATAATTCTTGGTTGGCATCCATTGTCTTTCAGTGTTTGATATACATTTTTCCAGGATCTTCTCGCTTTCAGTGTCTGTGATGAAAGATCCATTGTTAACCTTATTTGTTTACCACTGAATGTATTCTGCCTCCATTCTCTTGTAGATTTATTATTTTCTCTTTGTTCAGTATATTGGATATCTTCATAACAATGTGTCTTGGCATTGGTCTACTGTGATTTTGTGTGCTCTTGTCCTGTATGCATCTACAATTTGTATATCCATTTCCTTTTTTATTTCTGGAAAGTTTTCTGTAATTATTTCATTCAGCAGTTTTCTCATTCCCTTGGTTTGAGTCTCTGTACCTTCCTCTATCCTCATGACTCGTAAGTGTGTTTTTTTTTATGTTATCCCAAATCTCTTGGATGTTTTTCTTGTGATTTTTTTGCCAGCCTTTCTGAGTTTGCTGGACTCGTTTCAAGATGATATATTTTGTCTTCATTATCTGACCTTTTGGCTTTTACTTGCTCCACTCTGTTAGTGATACTCTCAATGGAGTTCTTAATTTGGTTTATCATTTCCTTCATTTCTAGAATTATTGTTTGATTTTTTAATAATCTCTATCCTCTGATAAAGATGCTTAACTTTTTCTTTTATCTGTTTATGTAATTCATTTTCAATGTTTTCTTTTACTGTTTGGATTTTCTGTCTCGTATCCTCTTTAAGTTTCCATTCCATCTGTCTAAGGTATTCCTTGAGTTCTTTATATGACCATTTTTCTGATGACTCTAGGTCCTCCTGAATATTTAGGGTGTCCTTCGTGGTTTGTACTCCTTTTCTTCCTTTCTTGTTTATGCTGCTCATGTTACTTCTTGTTCTGTTTGACTGCTTAGTTACTGTTTACTCTTATAAATTTATTTGATGCTTGGGAGGAAAGATTTTAGAAGGGAAGGGAAAAAGTCACTAAAGAGAATGAGAGTAGGCAGGTAGAATGCAAGGAATGGGAAATAAGAAAATTGAAAAGAAATGAAAAGACAATAGAAAAATAGAAAATAAAGAAAGAAAATGATTTTTTTTAAAAAATGATTATGATAATATAAAATTAAAATTAAAATTTTAAAAAATAATAATAACAAAAGAAAAAATTAAAAAAAATTAAAAACATTTAAAAAAAGTTAAAGAACAGCAACAAAAAAATGAAAATAAAAGAAAACAAAAAAAAACAAAAACAAAACAAACAAACTAATATAATAATAATAATAATAAATGCAGTCATAGATTGCAATAAACTTTTTTTCCATTAGGCAGAGCTGTGCCCACTGGGCCAAGCTTCTCCTTTCAATAGGTGGGAACCAATCACTGTGCAGCAGCTATTCCTCCCACACTGGGTGGGTGTCCAATCCTGAGTGCCTAGGGCCTTCTTTTGTGTTTCCTCAAGCCAGGCCCCACTCACCTGTGACACTCACCACAATACTGGCTACATGCCAGGTCTGCTGCTCCTAGGAGTCCTGTTTTCATGAACGCCTGGGCACAATCTCCCTGTTTGTCTCCCTCAGACCCTACGTTTGTAGAGCTTAGGCCTGAGAACCCCCAGCGAATTTGCTTGCACTCCGGAAGCCATGCCCCCGGAAGCTGGAGCAAGAGACTTCAGTTTTCAGCACTGGTGGGAGCAGTGGCCTGGAGGTCTGCACCACGAGTCCCGTGCCACTCCTAATTCCCTCGGTCTGGATATCACGCTCAAGGGAGAGCTGGGAGGGGCTCTTAAGATTTCCCCACAAGTTCGCAAATTTATAGGAATTTGCTTCACTTTCAATCACTTCCTGCTTCAGGACACATGTATTCTTCCATGTTTCTTGACAGGTCTTTTCATGAGACTTCTTTCAAGACACATGACTTTCAATTTCCATAATCACTTTTGAAGCAAAACTCACATAAACTTTATGATAAATTATAACTCTGATATTACCATTAGATGTATAACTGGTTGGAATTAATGATTGCATACCAATATAGGATTTCTTATATATTTTCATATAAAAATTCAATCCATTATTTAAAGTGAAAAGAGTTATATTATTTATTCACAGTATGGTCTATTCATGCATTATCTCTACATTCATAGACGCAGTGTACACTTCTTTATACCCCCAATACTAATTTATACGTCTTCAAAATATTGCTCCCTGAAATGGTGGAAGAAATACTCATGTCACCTGATCTACTTATACATTTAATCACAGAAATATTCGGAACACAAAATGCAAAGGTCACACTTATGTTTGTACCAAAGCCTAAAAGGAAAGTAAACATGGATTACTAAAAACATCCATGTCCATGTTGCCTAATGCTGTCAAATGTCAATCCTATTGGTGACTACATATTTGTTTCTTCTTAAGATTATATATTCAAACTCAACCGTACTGAAAATGTCTAATCCTATCCCTCACTTTATACATTGCCTGATTTCATTATGGCTCTATTTCTATCTGTTTCCTACATATTTTCCCCAGTTCATCATTGTGACTGACTCTTCACATGTGCTGACATTTACATTCACACTCTAATCGATAACCTATTGCTAATAAACTTTTGTTCCTAATCCTATACTCATTCTTTTTGTAAACCTACCGACTATCTTCCTAATCCGACCGACTATCCTTTTTTGACTGTTTGTTCTCTTCTACATTCAATCAAGCAAGGTACAAGGTCTTATGCCATTGTATATTGATCTATCTGAGACCTCTGTGCAGAATGCAATTCAATGCTAAGTATCACAATCAAGGGTCCAATGCCCTTCTGGGCTTCAAATGTTACCTAGATTTCTGGTTTCACACTTATATTTCACATATATATTCTGGTAAATATCGCAGTTTCAAATACCATTATTCATTCTGCAGGATGATTCCTAAACTAAATCCAACATGTTATTGACCCTAAACATACACTGTTCCCTCAATCTAACTTTACAGAAGAGCAGGGACAGAGTTGGTCTTACAATACAGGAATGTAGGGGATCTTCCACCTGCTGAGAACCTCAAAGGTCCATGCAGACATGATCCCTGGAAAAGAGGTAGGCAGCTATGAAGGACCTGAGAGAGCAAAAGTCATCTTCCATGGCAAACAACCTTGTCAGCATGAAGGGGTGTGTCTGAATCAGCCACTTTCTTCTTAATGTAGAGAAGATGGACCAAACAAGGTCTGTGTGGAGAGCTGTTCCCGTGTGCCTATGGTTGATATGCCATTCTAACTTGTGACAGTGTCACAGGAAGTAGGGGCAGCCTCCATCTCATGGGACCCTTGGAAGCAACTATTAGGACAAAGTGTTTGCCAAGGCATTGACCTATTCAGTTCCTGAAGGAAGTGACCTACCTTACTTCTTTGGTGATGGAACTCTCTGAACTTGGGATCCAGGAAGCCAGGCATCCAGAGCCAGTCCCAGTCCCAGTCCCAGTGGGCTCACTTGTTTAGTTTTACTAATGACAGATTCTGTCTTTTTTGGTACCTACTGATGTGAGGATGGCCAAATGCCAGGAGACCTCTGAAGACGGGCCTTTCCTTAGTAACTAGGTAGTGGCTCACCACTGGCTCCTAACAACTTCAGAGAGTTGGCCAAGGAGACCAGATCTGACACAGTACAGGCCATTTCGGAGGAACATAGTAGGGCCCGCCAGTCAGAGGACACTCTGGATATTCACAGACTTACTTGGGGAAGGAGGTGCCTTTGTGTTTGTGGGTGTGAGTTTGTGGTTTTGTCTCATTTTCTTAGAATAGGTAGAAAAGCTGGTATGTCTGGTTTGCAGTGGACTGTTTCTAGATAGTCGTTTGACAAGGCAAGTGTTTCTATGTCTGTGTATAACACTGTGTCCGTGGTTGTAGATATTAGAAAAGAGAATGCATCAATGAATGTGTCCTGTCTAGTAGAAAGCTTCCCAGCATTCATCCTGCCCAATTTATGACTGCACTGCAGGTTGCCTTATCGATGGGCAACACCTAATATCTTCCTAAGTTTCAGATTTCTTCCTGAATTCTGACCAATCTGCAGAATAGTCTCATGGTTTTGTGTCCAAGATAGGTACCACCCCAAGCTCTGTCACATGGCCATGTACTGAATAGCTGAAGGTAATGGCGAGCATCTTAGAAAACTCAGATATCAGTGTGACCAGGTAAGTCTCAGTGGAGAAACCATGTTTTGTGCCTTTTGCTTACCTATTTTTCTGTTTCACTGAATGACAGGAAGGTCTTTGCCTCAGGCCACCCATTTGTGAAGCATGAAAAAACAGTTTTCATATGGAAATGATTGGGCATCACCTGTGGCTCTTTGCTTAATTGCTTTGAAAGGGATGTGTCTGAATCAGCCTCTTGGCCCTGTGTGAGGCTGTGGCTTAGATTCTCAGCACCTGATGGATATAAAGAAAGATCCCATGTGTGCATCCAAAACCAAAATGTCAAAATTCAGTCATTGTGGATGATGTCTCTCTCCTTCCTCTATTAGGTTGCAGACAATCATCAAGTGAGTATAGGGATCCTTTGGGTCAAATGAGTTTTTCAAAGCCATGCAGAGGTGCGTGGGTTTTCTCATGATTCCACTTCACATAAAGAATCTAAATCCCACAGTCAGTAGGCCTCAAATTGGAGAAGCAGAGCAGTTGTAATGGCAGGCCTATTTGATCACTCCTGGTTCACAGGTATGGTGTCCAGGCCACCCTGACTTTAGGCAAATGAGGGCCAAGGGAGCTTATTTTGGACACTCTCTTGCGCTGTACCCCTCATGGAAATCTCCAGCCAGAGGTTATAATGAGGGTCTATGTGGAAGAAGATGAGGGCCATGTGGGAATGTTTTGGTTTTAATTTTGGTCATTTGTGTGGCAGTTGGAAGGGATGACTGGGTCCACCTCGGCTTGTACTCTGGTGTAATACTCCTTAGAGACTGAGTTGTAGAACTGACCTCAGAGAAGTATTGCCATGGATTGTGTGGGGATGTTAGGAGGCCACGCATGAGAGTCGCCCTTTGAAACTGAGATCTAGGCCAAGGGTGGCTTTCCACAGAACACTGAGAATCTCAGCCAGGATATCACATGATTTTATTCTGAAAAATTTGGCAGCCATAGTTGAGAGTCAAAACACACATGGACCTCACATTGTAGACCTCAATGGTCCTGGCTTCATGTGACCTTTTGGCCACTATTTGGGATGCCTTGCCTGTGATTGTTCTCCAGAGCTTTTATTGAAATGAGCTTCCTTAACATTTAATGGTTCCTGAATGAATTGAAACCCACAGTGACTACAACTTCTTCCTTGAATAATGGCTAGATAAATACCATGAAATTTTTGAAATTTCCATGACGAGGTGGCACTGGAAAACCTTTGGATGTCCTGATGCTGATCATAGTATTCCAGACAGTGCCTTGATTGGCAGGGTTTCATGAAAATGGTGAAGAACAGAGATGCCAGTTAGTTGTCGCCTGCTGATTAGTGGGCCTAGAGCAGTGGTGGACAGATGTGTGACAAAACATCTGTGGTGGGGCCACGTGGATCTGCCATTGGCTTCCAAATGGCTTGTGACTGATATGGTTACAGCCAACAGACCCAATAGGTAAAGGCATCTTGTTATATGGAGAGGTTTCAGGGAAATGTTCAGAATCAGGTTGCTATGATCAAGGGGGCAAGCTATGTGGGATAGAAGCCTGGTTATTGCATTATCCTTCTAACCCTCACCCACCACACGTGACTAAACTCCCACCAGCAATGTGTCCCAATTGAACTCCTTTATTTCGTGAAGCAAATAGCAAACTCCCAATGCAGCAGCAAGAAACACCACTAAAAGTGGAGGATGAACAAATGTCTTCCCAGTTAACACAGGGAGAAACTTAGCCCCAGTGTCCACAGTTTAGCTACAAAAAAAGAATTCAGCACTGCTGCCACATGTTCAATGAAAAATAAGAAACCATGTCTTACAGGTCACATATATGCAGAACCAGCTTTGATGGTCTCTCTACAAAAGAACTAAATCTCCTGAAAACAACATATATTTCAAGTGACCAAACTCAGATTCAGTTTCTCAAGAATTCTTTCGGCCAGCAGAGATCCATGTTTGAGGAGTGTTTACCTTTTGCCTTACTTTTTTGAACTCTGCTACCACCTCCAAGGTTGTGAACTCCTGAGCATATTCCATTCCAGATATGTATTCACAGATTTTCTAACTCTTCTCCTCTAACTGTGTCCTAATTTGGTAAAAGATAATGTCAAGGCATTGTTCTGGATGAGAGTGGGAAGATTTTGGGTAGCACATATTTGCATAGGCATTGGATACATTTTTCAATTTCCCTTCAAAATACTGAATCTCTGACCCTAACCAATTCCCAACTAGACTCTGACTACTAATCCTAATATGATGGAGAAAAATAACAAAAAACAGAAAAGAAGTACAAGCAGTTCAGAGGAGACAAGGTGTATACTAGGACTTGCCTTTTGCATAATATAGGGTAGGAGTTATAAATCTTGCAAATTTTTTTTTGAAATCGTTCTCCATGAGTTTTTAAAGTTAAAAAATATGTGAATTCCTTTCTCCCTTTCTCTGTAGCCTATTAAGCACATGTATTTTTATATGCACATATAGATTTCTACCTGGTACCACACGTACATTCTTGTGAGGTGTTTGACTTGGCAGATACAAATTGTGAGAAGAGATCACTCCTTGTAAATGCTGTTGGAACTGAAATTTCAAACTATGGGTGAACTTTCTAGTTGAACAACATTATACATAAATCCATGTTCAGTATAATGAATATTTTTGGATCTGTGTATGATATATATTTCATGATGAATTTTGATTGGCATATATATTGCTAGTTTTTAATGTCTCTCTCTCTCTCTCAGTATATATATATATACTCTCCAGATTTTTCAAAATATGTAATATATGTGACTTATTATACACTCCCTAAATTCATTCATATTCATTTATGTGGATTTATAATCAACTTTTCACAAGATTATTTTCTAAAATATTCATCCACCTGAAATTCATATTTGTTTCCTATTACTGACAACTAACTTCAGTGAATGGTGTATACAAATCCTAATATTTCTACAGTAACTGACCCAGTTTAACATCAACGCAAGCAGATTCCTATGGGACATGATATATATTTTGACATTCATATTTATTCAACAATGGGACATTATTATTTCTTCAGTTTATGCACATCATAGTATATATATTTCATCCAAAATTTCCAAAATATATAGGAATTTGTTTAACTTTCAATCACTTCCTGCTTCTGAACACATGTATTCCTCCATGTTGCTTTACTGGTATTTTCATGAGACTTCTTTCCAAACACATTATTTTCGATTTCCAAAATCAATTTTGAAGCGAAACTCACACACTCTTCATGAAAATCCTAATACTAATATTATCATTGATGTATAACTGGTTGTAATGAATGTCTGTATATCAATATTTGATTTCCTGTATATTTTCAGATATCAATTCAATTCATTATTTATAGTGTAATGAGTATATGTTTTATTCAGAGTGTGTTCTATTCATGCATTATCTGTATATTCATAGAAACAGGGTACACCTCTTTGTACCTCCAATACTAATTTATACATCTTCAAAATATTGCTCCCAGAAATGGTGGAAGATATACTCATGTCACCTGATCTACATATATATTTTATCACAGTAATATTATGGACACAAAATGCAAAGGTCACACTTATGATTGTACCAAAGCCTAAATGGAAAGTGAGCATGGATTAGTAATAACATCCATGTCCAGGTTGCCTAATGCTCTCAAATGTCAATCCAATTTGTGACTACATATTTGTTTCTTGCTAAGAATATATATTCAACCTCAACCCTGTTGAAAATGTCTAATCCTATAACTCACATTATACTTTGCCTGATTTCCTTTTGTCTCAATTGATATTTACTTTCATACATATTTTCCCCAGTTCATCATTGTGAATGACTCTTCACATGTGCTGACATTTACATTCACTCTCTACCCGAAACCCTATTGCTAAAAAACTTTTGGTCCAAATCCTATACTCACTCTTCTTTCTAAACCTTCTGACTATCTTCCTAATCCTACCGATTATCCCTTTTTGACTGCATGTTCTCTTCAACATTCAATCATCCAAGGTAAAGGTCCTATGCCATTGTATAGCGATTAATCAGAGACATCTGTGCAGAACATAATTCAAAGCTAAGTATCCTACCCAAGGGCCCAATACACTTCTGGGCTTCAAAACTTACATAGATTTGGGTTTTCAAACTTATATTTCACCTTTATATTCTTTTAAATATCGCAGGTTCCCAATAACATTATTCATCCCGCAGAATGATTCCTAACCGAAATCGAACCTGTTATTAACCCTAACCATACGCTGTTCCCTCAATCTAACTTTACAGAGGAGCAGGGACAGAGTTGGTCTTACAATACAGGAATGTAGGGGATCTTCCACCTGCTGAGAACCTCAAAGGTCAATGCAGAAATGATCCTTGGAGAAGTTGTAGGCAGCTATGTAGTACCAAAGAGAGCAAAAGTCTTCTGACATGGTAAAGAACCTGGACAGGATGAAAGGATGTGTCTGAATCAGCCTCTCTCTTCTTAATGTAGAGAAGATGGACCAAAGCATGCCTGTATGGAGAGAAGTTCCCCGGTGCATATGGTTGATATACCATTCTAACTTGTGACAGTGTCACAGAAAGTAGGAACAGCCTCCATCTCATGGGACCCTTGGCAGCAACTGCTAGGACAAAGTGGTTGCCAAGGCAGTGACCTCATTCATTTCATGAAGAAAGTGACTTCACCTAACTTACTTGGTGATGGAACTCTCTGAACTTGGGATCAAGGAAGCCAGGCATCCAGAGCCAGTCCCAGTCACAGTCCCAGTGGGATCACACGTTTGGTTTTACCAAGGGCAGAGAGTCTTTTTTTGGTACCTACTGATGTGAGAATGGCCAAATGCCAGGACAGCTCTGAAGAGGGTCCTTTCCTAAGAAAGCAGGTAGTTGGTCATCGCTGGTTCCTGACAACTTCACAGATTTGGCCACGGAGACCAGATCTGAGACAGGGCAGGCCAGTTCGAGGTAACAATATGGTCCACAGACAGAGGACACTCCGGATAATCACAGACATATTGGGGGAAGGAAGTGCCTTTGTGGGTGTGGGTGTGAGTTTGTGGTTTTGTCTCATGTTCTGAGAATAGGTAGGAAAGGCGGTTTGTTTGGTTTGGAGTGGACTGTTTCTAAAAAGTCGTTTGAAAAGGTGAGTGTTTCTATATCTGTGTATCTCACTGTGTCCGTGGTTGTAGACATGAGAAAAGAGAATGCATCAATGGATATGTCCTGTCTAGAAGAAAGTTTTCCAGCATTCATCCTACCCAATTTATGACTGGACTGCAGGTTGCCTTATGGATGGGCCACCCCTACTATCGTCCTAAGTTCCTGTTTTCTTCCTAAATTTTGGCCACTACCCAGAATAGGCTCATGGTTTTGTGTCCAAGATATGTAACACCTCCAAGCTCTGTGACATGGCCATGCACTGGATAGCTGAATGGAATGGCGAGCATCTCAGGAAACTCAGATATCAGTGTGACCAGGAAAGTCTCAGTGGAGAAACACTGTTTTGGGCCTTCTGCTTACCTATTTTTCTGTTGCCCTGAATGTCAGGAAGGTCCTTACCTCAGGCCACTCCTTTTTGAAGCCTGAAGTAAACAGTTTTTAAATGCAAATGAATGGGCATCACCTGTGGTGCTTTGCTTAATTGCTTTCGAAAGGGATGTGTCTGAATCAGCCGCTTGGCTCTGGGTCAGGCTATGGATTAGATTCTCAGCACCTGATGGATATAAAGAAAGTTCCCATGTGTGTATTGAAAACAAAAATGGTAAAAATATCAGTCATTGTGCATGAAGTTTCCTGCCTTCCTCTGTTAGGTTCCTGACCTCCATCAAGTGAGAATAGGATCCTCTGGGTCAAATGAGTTCTTTGAACTCCTGCACAAGTGCTTGGGTTCTCCCATGATGCCAAATCACATAAAGAATCTATACCTGACAGTCAGTAGGCCTCAAATTGGAGAAGCAGAGCAGTATTAAAGGCAGGCCTATTTGATCACTCCTGGTTTACAGGAAGTGTGTCAAGGCCACGCTCACTTTAGGCAAATGATGGGCAAGGGTGCATATTTTGGACATTGTCTTGGGCTGCGCTCCTAATGGAAACCTCCAGCAAGAGTTTATGATGAGTGTCTATATGGAAGAAGATGAGGGTCATGTGGGAAAGTTTTGGTTTCAATTGTGGTCATTTGTGTGGCGGTTGGAAGAGATGACTGGGTCCACATGGGCTTGAACTCTGGTGTGATTCTCCTTTGAGACTGAGTTCTGGAACTGACCTCAGAGAAGTATTGCCATTAATTGTGTTGGGATTGTAGGAGGACACGCATGAGAGTCACCCTTGAAACCTGAGATTGGGCCCTGGGTGGCTTTCCACAGAGCACTGAGAATCTCAGCCAGGATATCACATGATTTTATTCTGAAAGACTTGGCAGCTATAGTTAAGAGTCAAAACACACATGGACCTCACATTTTAGACCTCAATGGGCCTGTCTGCATGTGACATTTTGACCACTCTTTGGGAAGCCTTGCCTGTGAGAGATCTCCAGAGCTTTCATTGAAATGAGCTTCCTCACCATTTCATGGTTCTTGGATGAATGGAAACCCCAAAGTGCCTCCAACTTCATTCTTGAACAATGGATAGATAAATACCATGAAATTTTTGAAATTCCCAATGACCAGGTGGCACTGGAGAACCATTGGATGTCCTATTGCTGCTCATGAGTGTACAAGACAGTGCCTTGATTGACTGGATTTCTTGACAATGGTGTAGAACAGAGATGCCAGTAAGTTGGAGCCTGCTGAGTAGTGAGCCTAGAGCAGTGGTGTGCAGTTGTCTGATAACATATTTGTGGTGTGGCCATGTGGGTGTGTCATTGGCTTCCAAATGGCTTGTGACTGATTTGGTGCAGCCAGCAGAAAATTATATGAAAAGGCATCTGGTTATATGGACAGGTTTCAGGGCAATGTTCAGAATCAGGTTGCTATGGTCAAGGGAGCAAGCAATGTGGGATAGAAGCCTGGTTGGTGCATTCTCCTGAAGACCCTGACCCACCACACCTTACAGGACTCCCACCAGCACTGTGACCCATTTGAAATCCTTGTATGTTGTGAAGCAAATACAAAACACCCAGTGCAGCTGCAAGAAACAGCACGAAAATTGGAGGATGACCAAATGGCTTCAAAGTCCACACAGGGAGACACTTAGCCCCCAGTGGCCACAGTTTATCTACAAAGAGAGAATTCATCACTGCTTTCTCATGTTCATTAGAAAATAAGAAACCATATCCTCCAGGTCACATAGATGCAGACCCAGCTTTGATGGTCTCCGTACACAGGGAGCTAAAGCTCCTGACAACAACATATACTTCAAGTGCCCAACCTCAGAGGCAGTTTCTCAAGAAGTCTTAATGCCAGCATAGCTCCATGTTTGTGGAGTGTTTACACTGTCCCTTACATTTGGAAACTCCTCTACCACCTCCTGAATATTTTCCATTCCAGGTATGTATTCACAGATTTTCTAACTCTTCTTCTCTAATTGTGTCTTACTAGGGGCGAAGATATTGTCAAGGCATTGTTCTGGATGAAAGTGGAAATTTTTTGTAGCACATATTTGCATACACACTGGATTCATTTTCCTATTTTCCATTTGAAATACTTAATAACTGACACTAACCCATACCCTAATAGACTCTTACTACTAATCCTAATATGATGGAGTAAAATAACCCAAACAGAATAGAAATACAAACATTTCAGAGGAGGCATGGTGTATAGTTAGACTTGGCTTTTGCATGATAAAGTGTAGGTGTTATAAATCTAGTTAATTTTTAATTGAAATAGTTCCATGTGTACTTAAAGTTAACAAATATGTGAATTCCTGTCACCCTCTCTCTGTAGCCTATTCAGCACATGTATTTTTATATGCACATATAGAATTCTACCTGGTACCACAGGTACATTCTTGTGAGGTGGCTGACTTGGCAGATAGAAATTGTGAGAATAGATCACTCCGCCTAAACGCTGTTGAAACTGAAATTTCAAACTATGGGTGAGCTTCCTAGTTGAACAACATTATACATAAATCCATGTTCAGTAAAATGAATATTTTTGGATCTGTGGATGATATATATTTCATGGTGAATTTCGATTGGCATATGTATTGCTAATTTTTAATGTCTGTGTGTGTGTGTGTGTGTGTGTGTGTGTGTGTGTATATATATATATATATATATATATATATATATATATATATACACTCTAAATTTTTTTAAAATATAAAATATATGTGTCTTATTATAAACTCCCTAAATTCATTCATATTCATGTATGTGGATTTAGAGTTAACATTTCTCAAGATTATTCACGGAAATATTCATCCACCTGAAATACATATTTTTTTCCTAGAAATGAAAACTAACTTCAGTGAATGGTGGATACAAATCCTAATATTTCTACAATAATTGATGCAGTTTCTCATCAATGCAAGTAGATTCCTATGGGACATGATGTGTATTTTGATGTTCATTCTTATTCACCACTGGTATGTTACAATTTCTTCAGTTTATGCACATTATAGGATATATATTTCATCCATACGTTAGCAAAATTATAGGCATTTGTTTCACTTTCAATCATTTTCTGCTTTAGAACACATGTAATCCTCCATGTTTCTTGACTGGTTTGTTTATGAGACTTCATTCCAAACATATTATTTTCGATTTCCATAATCATATTTGAAGCAAAACTCACACACCCTTCATGATAAACTATAACCCTAATATTACTATTAGATGTATAACTGGTTGGAATGAATGATTGTATATCAATATAAGATTTCTTATATATTTTCAGATATCAAATAAATCCATTATTTAAAGTGGAACCAGTTATATTATTTATTCACACTATTGTCTATCCATGCATTGTCTCTATATTCATAGACACAGGGTACACCTCTTTGTAAACCCAATACTAATTTATACGTCTTCAAAATTTTGCTCCCAGTAATGGTGGAAGAAATACTCATGATATCTGATCTACATATACATTTTATTACAGTAATATTCTGGACAGAAAAAGAAAAGGTCACACTTATGTTTGCACCAAAGCCTAAATGTAAAGTGAACATGGATTACTAAAACCGTCCATGTCAAGTTTGGCTAATGCTCTCAAAAGTCAATCCTATTTGTGACAACATATTTGTCTCTTGCTAAGTTTATATATTCAAACTCAACCCTGTTGAAAATATCTAATCCTATCTCTCACTTTATACTTTTCCTGGTTTCATAATGTCTCTATTTATATCAGCTTTCCTACATACTTTCCACAGTTCATCATTGTGACTGACTCTTCAATTGTGTTGACATTTACATTCACACTCTAATCCAAACCCTATTGCTAAGGAACTTTTTTTCCAAATCCTATACTCACTTTTCTTCTTAAACCTACTGACTATCTTCCTAATCCTACCAATTATCCCTTTTTGACTGGATGTTCTCTTATACATTCAATAATACAAGGTACAGTGTCTAATGCCATTGTATATCGATCTATCTCAGACATCTGTGCAGAACATAATTCAACGCTAAGTATCACAATCAAGGGCCCATCCCCATTCTGCGCTTCAAATCTTATTTAGATTTCTGTTTTCATACATATATTTCACCTATATATACTTATAAATGTCGCAGGTTCCCAGTACCATTATTCATCCAGCAGAATGATTCCTAATTCAAATTGAACATATTATTAACCCTAACCATACACTGTTCCCTCAATCTAACTTTACAGAAGAGCAGGGACAGAGTTGGTCTTACAATACAGGAATATAGGGGATCTTCCACCTCCTGAGAACCTCAAGGTCCATGCAGAAATGATCCCTGGAGAAGATGTAAACAACTATGAAGGACCTGAGAGAGCAAAAGTCAGCATCCATGGCAAACAACCTGGTCAGGATGAAAGGTTGTTTATGAATCAGCCTCTCTCTTCTTATTGTAGAGAAGATGGACCAAACCAGGTTGGTGTGGAGAGCTCTTCCTAGGTGCCTATGGTTGATATACCATTCTACCTTGTGAAAGTGTCACAGAAAGTAGGGGCAGCCTCCATCTCATGGTCGTCTTGGAAGCAACTGTTAGGACAAAGTGGTTACCAAGGCAGTGATCTGATTCAGTTCCTTAAGGAAGTGACCTCACCTCACTTCTTTGTTGATGGAACTCTCTGAACTTGGTATCCAAGAAGCCAGGCACCAAGAGGCAGTCCCAATCCCAGTGGTCTCACTTGTATGGATTTACCAAGGACAGAGTCAGTCATTCTTGGTACCTACTGATGTGAGGACAGCCAAAACCAGGAAAGCTCTGAAGAGGGGCTTTTCCTGAGAAAGTAGGTAGTGGCTCACTGCTGGCTCCTGACAACTTCACAGAGTTGGCCAAGGAGACCAGATCTGAGACAGGACAGGCCATTTCATTGGAACATAGTATGGCCCACCAGTCAGAGGACACTCCGGATAGTCACAGACCTACTTGGGTGAAGGATGTGTTTTTGTGGGAGTGGGTGTGGGTTTGTGGTTTTGTCTCATATTCTGAGAATAGGTAGGAATGGCGGTTTGTTTGGTTTGGAGGGAACTGTTTCTAGTAAGTCATTTGACAAGGTGAGTGTTTCTATGTCTGTTTATACCACTGTGTCCCTGGTTGTAGACATTAGAAAAGAAAATGCATCAATGGGTGAGTCCTGTCTAGTAGAAAGCTTCTCAGCTTTCATCCTGCCCAATTCATGAATGGACTGCGGCTTGACTTATCAATGGGGAACACCTGCTAACTTCTTAAGTTCCTGTTTTCTTCCTGAATTGTGTGCACTCTCCAGAATAGGCTCATGGTTTTGTGACCATGATATGTACCTCCTCAAATCTCTGTGACATGGCCATGTACTGGATAGCTGAAGGGAATGGCGAGCATCTCAGAAAGCTCAGATATCAGTGTGACCAGGAATGCCTCAGTGGAAAAACCCTGCTTTGGACATTTTGCTTACCTATTCTTCTGTTGCCCTGAAAGTCAGGAAGGTCTTTGCATCAGGTGTGTCATGTGGGAGTGTTTTGGTTTTAATTGTGGTCATTTTTGTGGCCGTTGGAAGAGATGACTATGTCCACCTGGACTTGAACACTTATGTGATTCCCCTTAGAGACTGAGTTCTGGAACTGACCTCAAAGAAGGATTGCCATGTATTGTGTTGGGATTTTAGGAGGCCACGCATGAGAGTCGCACTTGGAAACTGAGATCTAGGCCCAGGGAGGCTTTCGGAAGAGCACTGGAAATTTCAGGAAGGACATCACATGATTTTATTCTTAAAGACTTGGCAGCCATCGTTGCAAGTCAAAACACACATGGACCTCACATTGTAGACCTCAAATGCCTGGCTTAATGTGACCTTTTAGCCTGTCTTTGGGAAGCCTTGCCTGTTAGAATTCTCCAGAGCTTTCATTGAAATGAGCTTCTTCTCCATTTTATGGTTCCTGAATGAATTGAAACCCACATTGCCTTCAACTTCATCCATGAAAAATGCCTAGATAAATATCATTAAAGTTTGGAAATTCCCATCACCTGGTGGCACTGGAGAACCTTTGGGTGTCCTATTGCTGATCATGAGTGTACCAGACAGTGCCTTGATTGACTGGGTTTCATGAAAATGGTATCGAACAGAGATGCCAGTAACTTGGAGCCTGATGAGTAGTCGGCCTAGAGCAGTGGTGTGCAGGTGTGTGTTAAAACATCTGTGGTGGGGTGATGTGGATATGCCATTGGCTTCCAAATGCCTTGTGACTGATATGGTGCAGCCCCCATACCCTTGTATGTAAAGGCATCTTGTTATATGGAGAGGTTGCAGGGCAATGTTTAGAATCAGATTGCTATGGTCAAGGGGGCAAGCTATGTGGGATATAAGCCAGGTTGGTGCATTCTCCTGCAGACCCTTACCCACCACACGTGACAGAACTCCCTCCATCACTGTGTCCCAGTTGAACTTCTCGTATTTTGTGAAGCAAATACCAAACTCCCAGTGCAGCTGCAAGAAACACCACGAAAATTGGAGGATGACCAAATGGCTTCACAGTCCACACTAGAAGACACTTAGCCCCCACTGGCAACAGTTTACCTATAAAGAGAGAATTCAGCCCTGCTGCCTCATTTTCATAGGAAAAAAAGAAACCATGTCCTCCAGGTCATATAGATGCAGACCCAGCTTTGATGGTCTCACTACAATGGAAGCTAAAGCTCCTGTCATCAACATATATTTCAGGTGCCCAACCTCAGAGGCAGTTTTTCAAAAAGTCTTTAGGCCAGCAGAGCTCCATGTTTTTGGAGTTTTTACCCTGTCCCTTACTTTTTGAAACTTCTCTACAACCTCGAAGGTTGTGAACTCCTGAGCATTTTCCATTACCGATATGTATTCACAGATTTTCTAACTCTTCTCCTCTAATTGTGTCTTACTTGGGGTGAAGGAAATGTCAAGGCATTGTTCTGAATGAGAGTTGGAAGATTTTTGGGTAGCACATATTTGCCTACACATTGGATTCATTTTCCAATTTTCCATTCGAAATACTGAATCCCTGACTGTCAAGGGTAGAAGGAATTCTTTTTCAAAGAACAGCCTGACACTTACAAGAAACAGCCACCAGGAGACATCCTGTCTGGAAGACATCCTGTAGCCATATGTGTCCCTGAGACATCCTGTGGCCATCTTTCTTCCAGAAACATCCTGAAGTTATCTCACCTTGTGAAGACATCCAGGAACTGCCGATCAGAGAGTTTTCCCAAATCCAGCATTTTAATACCCATGTGTGAACAATAAAATTTTGCAGCTTGATCAGAACTCCTGTGTTGCTCTCATCTCTCGTGTCTCTTGTCCCTTCATTCCTCCCCATCTAGGTTCGCTGCCCATGTTGCTGTGTCCTGCCGGCCGGGACATCTGGCGCCCACCGACTGGGGCTCAAGCCATTGACTGAGGGGGAACCCCTTCCTCCTGGAAGACTTGGTCAAGAGGAGCCCGCGATCGTCTCAGCAGACACCACCCGAAGACATATCCAGGAGGAGGGTGGGAATGATGCACGGTGAGTGACCCACCATGTGACAAGCAGTATCCTCACATGATTTGTTTATTTCAGGCCTCAAGGAGTTCTTCAAGACATGGGGGCCACATGTTAAGAAAAAGGACTTAAAATTTTTCTTTTCACACATAGGAGCATTGTGTCCATGGTTTCCTCTTGAAGGGACCATTGATGGCAAAAATGGCTTAGAGTAGGAGACTGTTTAAAAGATTATTATGAATCCTTTGGCCCAGAAAAAATGCCAGTTCCCACCTTTTCTTACTGGAACTTAATTAATGTAATTCTTAAAAGTTTTCACTTTGACAATGGTACCTTACAACTTGTCATTATTGGGGAAGAGATTATGCAAAAGACCTCTCGTCCCTCCTCTGCATGCCCATCATTAGTATAGACATAGACCCTTCTCAGTCTTCCCAGGACCCTGAGAACCTTCCTGGTCCCCCTAAAAATACGACCCTAATTAATAAGGCTCCAATGATTAAAAACCACCTTTATCCAGTTTTAAATCCCAGAGACACATTGACCCCTGGGAAGGATGCTATCTTGGAGAAGGAAGCAGCTCTCTACCATTCAGAAGACCCGCAACCTCTCAGGACCCTGCCACAGCCTACAGGATTTACACATCCACCTCCCTCCTATATCCCTCCTGCCTTTTGTGCTCTGGCCCTTCAGGGGCCAAGTGCCCCCCCAGATATTTTTTCCCTACTTCCCCTACCTAACCTCGCTCCCTTGCCAGCATCCTTCCAACATAGACGGGAAGAGATGCAACTTTTAAAATAATTAAATTCCCTTGACTCTGAGCTCTCTTCATTAGCCTTAGCTATGGAGTCAATGCAAGCTGGCCCACAGCGGTCTAATACAAAGTCGAAGCCACTCCATCGGCCTGTTCTCACCTTCCCAGTCACCACCAGTCAGATAGATAAGCCTGCCCAGGCTGCGGTCAAAGACTTTGATGAGGAACAAGAGGAGGAAGCGGGGGAAATGGATCAAGGAGATCAGGACTCAGAGGATGAGGAGTTCACCCCTGGGCAGGAAGGAACCCAGAGTCTACAAAAAATTAAGCCTATGTTTTCTTGAAAAACTTAATAAGGCTTGTGCTCACTATGGCCCCACTGTGCCCTACACGTTGGCTTTATTAGAAATCCACAGCGCACAATGGCTTACTCCCAATGATTGGAAATTTTTAGACCAAGCTACCTTCAGTGCCGGAGACTTCCTGTTATGGAATGCAGATTTCGAAGACAATGTGGGGAAACTGCTCAAATAATTTTAACTAAGGCCTCCTCTGAATCTGGGACTTAAGTTTAGCTAGTGGGCAATGCGCCTTTTGACACTAAAAATAACAGGCACGTTTCCCTCCTGGACTCTTGGCGCAGACTCAGATGGCTGGTTTTCCTGCTTGGTGACACCTCCCTCAAAAGGCCTCGGCTACCAATTCCCTGGCAAAAATTTGACAAGTGCCCCATGAGCCTTATAGGTAGTTTGTTCCCCGGCTTAACCTAGCTGCGGAATGCTTGCATGAACCAAGCGAAGGTGAAAGCACCTATGTAAAACAACTTGCCTTTGAAAATGCCAACCCAGCATGTCAGGATGTTCTTCAACCACATAAGGATAAAGGGAAACTTTCTGAATTTATTAGACTCTGTGCAGGCGTGGGTGCAGCCCATGCCATGGGTCTCGCTTTAGGGGCCGCCTTTACCAAGGCGTTTCACAATCCTGGCTCACGTACTTGCTTTACTTGTAAACAACCTGGCCATTTTGCATGTGGGTGTCCGACAGGCAAACAAAGCCTAGGAATAGCGTCTCCTCAAACTGGGGCTTAACCGCCCCCAGCTACCCTTTTCCATAGAAGTGGTAAAGGTCATCACTGGGGCAGTGAGTGTAGATCTAAGACAAATGCTCTCAGACAGCCTATTTCTTCCTGCTTCTCGGGAAACTCCCTGCGGGGCCAGCCCCTGGCCACAACATCCCCCAGGACAAACACAGGAGCAATAAGGTTTGTTCCCTCCCAAACTCCCAACCTACCACAAAATCCTTCTCCACAATTGCCTCCCTCCAACTAGCCACCCCAGGCAGCGCAAAATTGGACCTCTGTGCCACCACAGTTACAATATTAGACTCAATGCAAGGGCCCCAGATAATACCCACTGGAATTATGGGTCCCCCTCCATCTCATACATGTGCCCTTATTCTTGGAAGAGCCTCCACTACCATACAAGGTTTTCAGGTCTTCGCTGGCATTAATGATAATGATTTCACTGAAGAAATAAAAATACTGGCCACTGCTATTAATGGAGTTGCCGCCATCCCAGCAGGAACAAGACTTGCACAATTAATTCTCCTTCCCTTGGATTCAGGAGGCATTTCCACCACCCAAACCTACCTCGGGGGGCTGCCTTCTTAGGCTTCTCTGATGTGTATTGGGTTCAACCCATTTCTCACAATAGACCCACCCTTACCTTACTTACTGAAGGAAAGGAATTCCAAGGAGTTCTAGATATTGGAGCTGATGCCACAATTATTTCTCAAAAATACTAGCAATCAGGTTGGCCCCTCACTCCATCCTTGACTGACCTTAAAGGGATAGGAAAATAAAAAAATCCTCTGGTCAGCTCAAGGTCTATTCGCTGCACTGATAAAGATGGTAATAAGTCAACTGTCACTCCTTTCGTTGATTCTGACCTCCCTGTTAACGTATAGGGTGGAGATATTTTGAGTCATTGGAAGTTATTCTCGCCAGTCCCAATTCCATGGTGACTCATCAAATGCTTCCTATGAATTTTGTTCCTGGTACAGGCCTGGGGATACTGAAACAAGGACTGGTGGAGCCTATACAACCCATAAAAAAACAAATACATGTGGACTTGTGTATTCAGATTTTTAGTGTCGGTCCCTGACCCTCCTGTACCCCATGCAGATAAAATTATTTGGGAGACTCAGACTCCTGTGTTGGTGGATCAGTGGCCCCTTACCCAAGAAAAATTGGAGGCTGCCTCCACGTTAGTGCTGGAACAGCTGGCAGCCGGCCATGTAAAGCCCTCAACCTCACCATGGATTACTCCTATTTTTATTATCAAGAAAAAATCAGGCAAGTGGCGCCTTTTACAATATTTGTGTGCCATTAATAAAGTTATGTGCCCGATGGTAGCACTACAGCCAGGCATTCCCACACCAGTGGCGATTCCAAAAACCTATTGTAAAATGGTTATTGACTTAAAAGATTGCTTTTTTACCATTCCTTTACATCCTGAGGATAGACCCTATTTTGCCTTTAGTCTCCCTTGCATTAATTTTCTGGGCCCTATGCAGAGATTTCAATGGAAGGTTCTTCCCCAAGGTATGGCCAACAGCCCTAGTCTTTGCCAAAAATACGTTGCTCAAGCAGTAGACCCTGTGAGAGAGCGATGACCACAAAATTATATTTTACATTATATGGATGATTTGTTAATTGCTGCACCTAATACCCATGACCTTAATAATTGTTACTTGGACTTTTACAAAACCTCACTACCTTGGGACTACAGATAGCTCCAGATAAGTTTCAAACACAGGACCCTTATACCTTTTTGGGCCTTAAACTTCAAGATAATCAGATCCAAATTCCTAAAATACAACTATGTGTGGACCATATTCACACACTTAATGATTTTCAAATATTACTTGGGGATATTCAATTGCTAGGAACATATTTAAAATTACCCACTTGTGTACTTTTGCCCCTTAATGATATTTTGATAGGTGATTCCCACCCCTCCTCCCCTCAAAAGCTTACTCCCGAGGCATGACATGCATTAAACCAAGCCACAGAAGCCATTGCCCAAAAGTTTGTTACACAAATTTCTTATAACCTTCCTCTGGTTCTGGTTATTTTCCACACTCCTCATACACCCACAGGAATATTTTGGCAGCGAGATCCACATTTTAAAAATAAAGGCTGCCCCTTGCTTTTGGTCCTTGTACCCACCACATCCTCCAAGGTTATTACTGTTTATCTTGCTCAGGTAGCTTCTCTTATTTTTAAAGGTCGTATGCTTTCTCGACAACATTTTGGCAAAGACCCTGATAATATTTTAATTCCATATACTAAGGACCAAACCCTTACTACAATTTTTACTACAGACATGGATGAATGGGATATTGCCCTATCAGGCTTTTTGGGAACAATTCATAACCACATCCCCAATGACCCCCTTTTAAATTTTGTCCAGTTACATCCATTTATTTTTCCCAAAATTACTCAAAAGGCTCCCATTCCTCAAGCCCTTACCTTTTTTACAGACGGTTCCAGTAATGGCCGTGCAGTCTTTGTTGTCAATAACAAGCCTACCACCTTTGATACTGTCTATCAGTCAGCTCAGTTTGTGGAATTGTTCTCCAAAACACAAGTTTTTATAAAGTTTTTTGATAATCTTGTTAATATTTATACAGACAGTGCCTACATTGCTCATTCTGTGCCCCTTCTGGAGATTTCACCCACCATTAAGGCTTCTTCCAATTCCCCCTTTCTGTTTCACCAGCTTCAGCAGCTAATTCAGGCCAGAAAACATCCATTTTCCTTAGGAAACATCATGACACACTCTGACTTTCTGAGACCTCTAACACAAGGTAATGCCCAAGCTGATGCAGCAACACGTTCCATCTTTCCAATTTTTGTTGGCTCCATTCAAAAGGCCATGGAGTTACACAATCTTCACCATCTAAATTCCCAGAGCCATCGATTACTTTGGAAAATTACCAGGCAACATGCATGAGAAATAGTAAAAGCATGCCCTGCTTGCACTGTCTCCCTCCCCATTCAACACTTGGGAGTTAACCCCCGAGGATTACTGCCCAATCAGATTTAGCAAATGGATGTTATTCATTTTCCTGAATTTTGAAAAACCAAATATATATACGTTTCTATAGATACCTTCAGTGGCTTTATTTTTGCATCACCACATTCTGGAGAGGCTACCAAAGATGTCCTTTCTCATCTTGTTTCAGCCTTTTTCATAATGTGTAAACCAATACATATTAAAACAGATATATGTCCTGCATATACCAGTGCCAAGTTTAAACAGTTTTGTGCTACCTTGCAATTTTGTCATACTACTGAAATTCCATACAACACTCAGGGCCAAGGCATGTGGAACTTGCCCAGCTTACCTTAAAGACTTGGCTATCCCGTCTTAAGGCTTCCGCCCTTGTATTTACCACTCCCAGGGATCGCCTTAACCATGCATTATTTGCCCTTATTTTTCTTACCCTAGACAGTGAAGGCCATTTGGCCACAGACAGACACTGGCATCCTTCATCCAATTCTGTTCGCACACCTGTTATGTGGTGCAATCCCATTACAAATAAATGAAAACGCCCACATCCTATCCTCATCAGGGGATGAGGCTCAGCTTGTGTTTTGGACCAAGAGCAAGCATCCCCAAGATGGTTACCAGAATGCCTGGTTAAACAGGTAAATTACTTACCTCAACCCAGGGACGGAGGCCCTCCCCCTGAGGACAAATTTTCCTCCATTTCAGATACAGCCAACAATCTGTGCGAGGATCCTGCTTAAGGCACTTCTGCTGAACAGGTTTGAACACAGAGGCCTTGGACCTCTAATTTCCAACATCATGGGGTACCATTTTGCCCCCCCCCCGTGAATGCAAAGGAGGATTTTGGACTGAGGCTCCCACTAGTTGGACCCAGACTGCTGACTGCATGACTAAGGTGACTTACCTCCGTGCCAAGGTTGACCATAATCTCGGAGGAGTTCATCAGCCTAAATGGGTATGTGTTAACAAGCCAAAGATTATTCCCCCTAGTACAAGTAAAGCTCTCCAAAATTGTTCTGCAACTTGTACGCATACCCAGGCGATGCATGTCTCTTGTAATGCGTCGGCTTCACTTTGTGTTAATAAACAGGGAGAACAATTTTTTGAAGCCTCCCTAACTAACACTCATGCAGCAGGGGGACCACTATTCATTATACCCCCATTCTCTTTGACCATGGAGGAGATGGCAAATACACCAAGCTACAGTCAGCTGGGTGCCAAGGCACTGTCGGAAAACCTTCCTACTGGCCCATTAAGGCCCCTACAGGGGTCTCTGATGGTGGAGGACCCACTTATTCTGTCAAGCATCCTCAGATAATCAAACTTTTGAAACCCCAAATCCCTGAGCTCACATATCATCCCTTAATGTAGCCTAAATCCCAGTTCCCAGGTTTAGATACCAATACATTAGATATTTTGCAAACTACATTCTCCTAGCTTAATAATTCGAACCCCACCCTTGCTGGTGATTGCTGGCTCTGCATGACAACAGGGGCAATCATGCCTATGGCAGTTCCTATTAATTCTATCATGGACAATGATAATACATGCCAACCCGGATTTCCCTTTAAAGTACAGCCTATAGGCACTTTTACATTATTTCTTTTAGGCGCGATGCAGAATAATACCTATGATATTGATGTTCGACTTACTTCCTTTGGAAATTGCTCAACAGTATAAAATTATTCCTCACCCACCCCATCTCTTTGTCCCTCCAATGGCACAGTTTTTATGTGTGGAGGAAACTCGGCCTTCCCACGCTTCCAGCGAATTGGACCATTGGTTGTGTTCTTGCTTTATTACTCCCTGATATAACTATTGTCCCAGGAGATGAACCTCTACCAATTTCTAGCCTAGACACTTTAGTCAAAAGACATAGGTGGGCAATACAGGCTTTACCACTCATTGCCAGCCTTGGAATAACAGCTGCTGTGGGCACAGGTACAGTGGCTTAGGCACGGCTATTCACTCTTACCATCGCCTGTCTCAACAACTTATAAATTATGTACAAACTTTATCAGGAACCATTAAAGATTTGCAGGACCAAATAAATTCCCTGGCAGAAGTGTTCCTTCAAAACAGACGAGGCTTAGATTTGCTGACAGCTAACCAGGGAGGTATTTGCTTAGCCTTAGGGGAACGATGCTGCTTTTATGCAAATAAATCAGGCATAGTACGCATTAAAATTAAGCAGCTTCAAGAAGATCCAGAAAAGAGACAAAGGGAACTATTTGAAAATCCCCTCTGGATTGGGCATAATGGATTTCTACCCTACCTTCTTCCCCTATTAGTCCCTTTGTTGGGTTTACTTTTAATGGTGTCCATAGGCCGCTGCATTATAAAGAGGCTGGTACAATTTATTAAAGAACAGATTAATATTTTGGTTTCTAAGCCCATACAGGTCCACTATCATGGTCTGGAGATGGAAGACAGCACTGCCAACATTTAAAAGAATGTTCAACCTTTCTCACAGGCTTTTTAAGTTTACATCCCCACAGATCTCTCTTTCTTACAGAAAACTGTAAGTAACAGCTCTGAGCAACCATCTTCTACCCTTGCAATAAGGGTTCGTTCTCCATGGGCCCCTCCGCTTGGGGGAGGACACACCCTTGGAATGAGCACGTTAGGCCATAATAACGGAGGGTCTAGGAAGGACTGCAGGAGGATGGATCCACGGATCCCCAAACACAAGACCTCTGAATGACACGCTCTGGTGCATGGCGGTTGGCATGCTATCCCCTCAAAGACGTCTCCTCCAAAAACATGCCAAAGCCAACACGAAATCTCCTAGGAAAGATGCTCGCTCAAATCAGGAGATATTCTAAGGCATCCTAGAGAAACAGAGCCACTATCACCCCCTAAATCCATGGCCTGTAAGGTATGGTCGAATATTTTATATAAGAAAGGGGGAGATGTCAGGGGCTAGAAGGAAGTTCTCCTTCAAAAAATAGACTGACACAAGAAACAGCCACCTGGGACACAACCTGCCTGGGAGACATCCCACAACCATCTATCTCCTTTTGACATCCGGCTACCATCTGTCTACCTGAAACATCCTGAGGTTATCTCACCCTGTGAAGACATCCAGCAACTGACGATAAGAGAGCTTTCCCATCCGCAGCATATAAATAATCTCTGAGAATAATAAAAGTTTGCAGCATGATCAGAACTCCTGTCTTACTGTCATCTCTCCTGTCTCTTGTCCCTTCATTCCTCCCCAACTAGGATCGACACCCAAGTTGATGTGTCCTGCCAGCCGGGCCATCTGACACTAACCCATACCCTCCTAGACTCTGATGACAAATCCTAATATGATGGAGAAAAATAACCCAAACAGAATAGAAATACAAGCAGTTCAGAGGAGGCATGGTGTATAGTTGCACTTGCCTTTTGCATGATATAGGGTAGGTGTTATAAATCTAGTTAATTTTTAATTGAAATAGTTCTCCATGTGTTTTTAAAGTTAACAAATATGTGAATTCCTGTCTCCCTTTCTCTGTAGCCGATTCAGCACATGTATTTTTATATGCACATATAGAATCCTACCTGGTATCAGATGTACATTCTTGTGAGGTGGCTGACTTGGAAGATACAAATTGTGAGAAGAGATCACTCCTCCTAAACGCTGTTGGAACAGAAAATTCAACCTATGGGTGATCCTCCTAGTAGAACAACATTATACATAAATCCATGTTCAGTAAATTAAATATTTTTGCATCTGTGGATGATATATACTTCATGCTGAATTTCGATTGGCATATATATTGCTACATTTTATTGTCTGTGTGTGTGTGTTGTGTGTGTGTGTGTGTGTGGGGTATGTATATATATACACTCTCCAAATATTTCAAAATATGAAATATATGTGTCTTACATATACTACCTAAATTCATTCATGTTCATGTATGTGGATTTATAATCAACTTTTCACAATATTATTCTCAGAAATATTCATCCACCTGAATTACATATTTGTTTTCTAGTACTGAAAACTAACTTCAGTGAGTGGTGCATACAATCCTAATATTTCTACAGTAACTGACCCAGTTTAACATCAATGCAACTAGATTCCTCTTGGATATGATGTCTATGTTGAAGTTCATTTTATTCAACACTGGTACATTACTATTTGTTCAGTTTATACACATCATAGGATATATATTTCATCAACAACTTCAATAATTTATAGGATTTTGATTCACTTTCAATCATTTCCTGATTCAGAACACATGTATTCCTCCAGGTTACTTGATTGTTTTTTCATGAGACTTCTTTCCAAACGCTTTTTTTTTTTTCGAT
The DNA here is from genome assembly GCF_048772815.1 of Callospermophilus lateralis. Classification (NCBI taxonomy): domain Eukaryota; kingdom Metazoa; phylum Chordata; class Mammalia; order Rodentia; family Sciuridae; genus Callospermophilus; species Callospermophilus lateralis. The sequence continues at coordinate 822,883 of NW_027514896.1, forward strand.
TTCCATAATCATTTTGAAGAAAAACTGACACACTCTTCATGATAAACCATAACCCTAATATTACCATTAGATGTATTTCTGGATGGAATGAATGATTGCATATAAATATACGATTTTCTGTTTATTTTCAGATATCAATTCAATCGAATATTTAAAGTTGGAACAAGTTATAATATTTAATCACAGTATCGTCTATTCATAAATTATCTCTACGTTCATAGACACAGAGTAAATCTATTTGTAACCCCAATACTAATTTTTTCATCTTCAAAATGTTGCTCCCAGAAATGGTGGAAGAAATACTCATGTCACCTAATCTACATATACATTTTATCACAGTAATATTCTGGACACAAAAAGAAGAGGTCACACTTATGATTGTATCAAAGCCTAAATGAAAAGTGAGCATAGATTACTGAAAACATTCATGTCCAGTGTGCCTAATGCTCTCAAATGTCAATCCTATTGGTGACTACATATTTGTTTCTTCTTAAGACTATATTTTGAACCTCAACCCTGTTGCAAATGTCTAATCCTATCACTCAATTTATACTTTGCCTGATTTCCTAATGTCTCTATTGATGTCTGCTTACCTAAATATTTTCCCCAGTTCACCATTGTGACTGACCCTTCACGTGTGCTGACATTTACATTCACTCTCTACCCGATACACTATTGCTAAAGAACTTTTGGTCCAAATTCTGTACTCAGTCTTCTTCTGAAACTTATCGAATATCTTCCTAATCCTACCGATTATCTCTGTTCTAGTGGATGTTCACTTCTACATTCAATCATCCAAGGTACAAGGTCCTATGCCATTGATTATCGTTTTATCTGAAACACCTGTGCAGAATGTATATCAAAGCTAAGTATCCCAATCAATAGCGCAATGCCCTTCTGGGCTTCAAATCTTACCTAGATTTTTGTTTTCATACTTATATTTCACCTATATATTCTTATAAATATCACAGGTTCCCAATACCATTATTCATCAATTAGAATAATTCCTAACCCAAATCAAACCTGTTATTAACCCTAACCATACACTGTTCCCTCAATCTAACTTTACAGAAGAGGAGGGACCAAGTTGGTCTTACAATACAGGAATGTAGAAAATCTTCCACCTGTTGTAAAACTCAAAGGTCCATGAAGAAGTGATCCCTGGAGAACATGTAGGCAGCCATGAAGGACCTCAGAGAGCAAACGTCATCTTCCATTGCAAACAACCTGGTCAGGATGAAGGGTTGTGTCTGAATCAGCCTCTCTGTTCATAATGTAGAGAAGATGGACACAAACAGTCCTGTTTGGAGAGCTGTTCCTGGGTGCCTATGGTTCATATACCATTCTAACTTGTGAAAGTGTCACAGGAAGTAGGAGAAGCCTCGATCTCATGGGACCCTTGGAAGCAACTGTTAGGACAAAGTGGTTGCCAAAGCAGTGACCTCATTCAGTTCCTGAAGGAAGTGACCTCACCTCACTTCCTTGGTCATGGAACTCTCAGTACTTGGGATCCAGGAAGCAAGGTACCAAGAGCCTGTCCCAGTCCCAGTCCCAGTGGGCTCACTTGTTTGGATTTACCAAGGACAGAGTCAGTCTTTCATGGTACCTACAGATATGAGGATGGCCAACTGCCAGGAAAACTCAGAAGAGGGGCCTTTTCTGAGAAAGCAGATAGTGGCTCACCGCTGGCTCCTGACAAGTTCACAGAGTTGGTGATTTCCAGGGATCATAAGTTGGCCCACCAGTCAGAAGACACTCTGGATAGTCACAGACATACTTTGTAGAAGGTGGTGCCTCTGTGGTTGTCGGTGTGGGTTTGTGGTTTTGTCTCATGTTCTGAGAATAGGTAGAAAAGGCAGTTTGTTTGATTTGGAGTGAACTGTTTATAGTAAGTCGTTTGGCAAGCAAGAGTTCCTATGTCTGTGTATCCCACTGTGTCCATGGTTTTAGACATTAGAAAACAGAATGCATCAATTGTTGTGTCCTGTCTAGTAGAAAGCTTCCCAGCATTCATCCTGCCTAATTTATGAATGGATTTCAGCTTGCCTTATCGATGAGCAACATGTGGTATCTTCCAAAATTCCTGCATTCTTCATGAATTCTGGCTACTCTCCAGAATAGGCTCATGGTTTTGTGTCCAAGATATGTAGCAGTTCCAAGCCCTGTGACATGGCCATGTACTGGATAGCTGAAGGGAATGTCGAGCATCTCAAAAAACTCAGATATAAGTGTGACCATGATAGTCTATGTGGAGAAACCCTGCTTTGGGCCTTTTGCTTACCTATTGTTCTGTTGCCCTGAATGTCACGAAGGTCTTTGCCTCAAGACATTCGTTTGTGAAGCCTGAAGAAAACAGGTTCAAATGGAAATGAATGGACATCACCTGTGGATCTTTGCTTAATTCCTTTGGAAATGGAAGTGTCTGAATCAGCCTCTTGGCCCTGTGTGAGGCCGTGGCTTAGATTCTCAACCCCTGAAGAATCTAAAGAAACATCACATGTGTGCATCCAAAACAAAAATGGCCAAAAGTGCAGTTATTGTGGATAAAGTCTCTCCCCATTCTCTGTGAGGTTCCTGACCTCCATCAAGTTAGAATAGGGATCCTTTGGGCCAAATCATTTCTTCAAAGCCCTAAAGAGGCTTGCCCATCATTGCTTGAATTTTCCCGTGACTACAATTCACATAAAGAATCCAAACTGCACAGTCAATACGCCTCAAATTGGAGAAACAGAGAAGTATTAACAGCAGGCCTATATGAACACTCCTGGTTCACAGGAGTGGTGTCCAGGCCACCATGATTTTAGGCAAATTAGGGGCAAGAGAGATTATTTAGGAGACTGTCTTGGGCTTCGCCCCTCGTGGAAAATTCCAGCGATAGGTTATGATGAGTGTCTATATAAAAGAACATGAGGGCCATGTGGGAGTGTTTTGGTTTTTATTGTGGTTGTTAGTGTGGTGGTTGGAAGAGATGACTGAGTCCACCTTGACATGAACTCTGGTGTTTTTCCCCTTAGAGACTGAGTTCTGGAACTGACCTCAGAAAAGTATTGCCATTAATTGTGTTGGGATTTTAGGAGGCCATGCATGAGAGTCGCCCTTGGAAACTGAGATCAAGGCCCAGGGTGGCTTTCAACAGAGCACTGGGAATCACAGCCAAGATATCACATAATTTTCTTCTGAAAGACTTGGCAGCCATAGTTGAGAGTCAAAAGACACATGGACCTCACATTGTAGAACTCAATGGGCCTGGCTTCATTTGACCTTTTGGTCATTCTTTGGGAAGCATTACCTGTGAGATTTCTCCAGAGCTTTCATTGAAATGAGCTTCGTCAAGATAAATGGTTCTGGAATGAACTGAAACTCACAGTGCCTCCAACGTCATTGTTGAAATATGGCTAGAAAAATACCATGAAATTTTTGAAATTTCCTTGACCAGCTGCCACAGGAGAACCTTTGGATGTCCTGTTGCTGATCATGAGTATAACAGACAGTGCCTTGATTGACTGGTTTTAATAAAAATTGTGTAAAACAGAGATGCCAATAAGTTGGAGCCTGATGATTAGTGGGCCTAGAGCATTGGTAGGCAGGTGTGTGATAAAACATCTGTAGTGGGGCCATGTGGATCTGCCATTGGCTTCCAAATGGCGTGTGACTGACATGATGCAGCCAGCAGTCCCTTCTAAGTAAAGGCATGTTGTTATATGGAGAGGTTTCAGGGCAATGTTCAGAATCGATTTGCTATGGTCAATGGGGCAAGCTATGTGATATAGAAGCATGGTTGGTGCATTCTCCTGCAGAAAATGAAATACCACACGTGACAGAACTCCCTCCTGCACTGTGTCCCAGTTGAACTCCGTGTATTTCATGAAGCAAATACCAAACTCCCATTGTAGCAGCAAGAAACACCATGAAAATTGGAGGATGAACAAATGGCTTCACAGTCCACACAGGGAGACACTTAGAACCCAGTGGCCACAGTTTCCCTACAAAGATCAAATTCAGGACTGGTGTCTCATGTTAATTGGAAAATAAGAAACTATGTTTTACAGGTCACATAGGTTCAGACCCAGCTTTGATGATCTCAGTACAAAGGAAGCTAAAGCTCCTGATAACAACATATGTTTCAAGTGCCCAACTTCAGAGGCAATTTCTCAAGAAGTCTTTAGGCCAGCAGAGCTCCATGTTTATGGAGTGTTCACCCTGTCCCTTACTTTTGGAAACTCCTGTACCACCTTCAAGGTAGTGAACTCCTTAGCATATTCCATTCCAGATAAGTATTCACTGATTTTCTAATTCTTCTCCTCTAATTATGTCTTACTTGGGGCGAAGATAATGTCAAGCCATTGTTCTGGAGGAGTGGGAAGATTTTGTGTGGCACATATTTGCATACACATTGGATACATTTTCCAATTTTCCATTCGAAATACTGAATCCCTGACTCTAACCCCTACCATACTAGACTCTGACTACTAATCGTAATATGATAGAGAATAATAACCAAAACAGAATAGAAATACAAGCAGTTCAGAGGAGGCATGGTGTATAGTTGGAATTGCCTTTTGCATTATATAGGGTAGGAGTTATAAATCTAGTCATTTTTTTGTTGAAATAGTTCTCTGTGTGTTTTGAAAGTTAACAAATATGTGAATTCCTGTCTCCTTTTCTCTGTAGCCTATTCAGCACATGTAATTTTATATGCACATATAGAATTGTACCTGGTATCACACGTACATTTTTGTGAGGTGACTGACTTGACAAATACAAATTGTGAGAAGAGATCACTCCTCCTAAATGCTGTTGGAACTGAAAATTCAAACTATGGGTAAGCCTCCTAGTTGAACAACATTATACATAAATCCATGTTCAGTATATGAATATTTTTGGGTCTGTGGATGATATGTATTTCATGATGAATTTCGATTGGCATATATATTGCTAGTTTTTAATGTCTGTGTGTGTGTGTGTGTATATATATATATATATACTCTCCAGATTTTTCAAAATATGAAATATTTGTGTCTTATTTTGCACTCCCTAAATTCATTCATATTCATGTATGTGGATTTATAATCCACTTTTTAAAAAATTATTCTCAGAAATATTCATCCACCTGAAATACATATTTTTTCCTAGTACTGAAACAGTTTTCAGTAAATGGTGCATCCAAATCCTAATATTTCGGCATTGCTAGATGGCTGTGAAGACAGTGTATCACACCCAGTGTACCCTGCCACTGCGCAAGTGAATAACGAGTTAGAGGGATGAAAAAATATCTTGTTAGGATCTTACAGGAAAATGGGTGTTTACCGAAACCTAGAAGAATGATTTCCACCACCGAGGTCAGGTAATTGAGTCTCAAACACAAGCCACTTGTGCAACTGGAGATCCATTCTGATTGATCCGCGTGACCTGCCCTGTGTCTACAAATGGTGAGGCACCACCGAGAAGTGACCAGCAAGCAGGGAGAAACGTTGCTGCGGATTCTGTGGAATCATCCTGGCTGAGCATCCACTGAGCCCCCAGCTGAATTCGGGATTTCAGACGGGGAAGTTAGCAGTACATTTCTATGCCCCAAAGCGGAAACTCCACAAAGGAAACCAACAGCCACCATCTTGGAGAGCTGAAGTAACCACCACCACTCCCTGACAGATTGCAAGAATAAAACAGGTGTGTGTTTCTCAGCTCATCTCACATACAGAGGGGAATTCGCATAAAATATCTCCTAGGCTTTTGGGGGAGGGATAATCAGAGCAAGTCTGCATAAAGACTGGGGGAAAACTAGAAGCACCTGACCTTCATCTCCCCTTCCCATCAGCGGCAAAAATGAAACTTGTCTAGCCAGTGCGGGGCGATGGGCAAGCGAAAAAAATTAAAACAATAGAGTTCCAGGGTTCCCAATAGACACCCTCCCCACCCAACAAACGGCAGACCCAGAGAACAGTTTGAGCTGCCGAGAAGCATCACTCAGGAGAAATCTGGTCTAGCAGGAGAAATCAGGACTAGCAGGATAAACCAGGGGACTAGAGGCCAGGCCCTCCTGACTGGTTGGCTGGAGAATGCCGGCCCACTGCCAGTGTGACTGGGCAACTGGAGACCACCTTCCTGCTGGCGCCAGCCCACCTGCTGACGCTATGTCTTGACGGCTGGAGAACGCGCTCCTGCCGGCGACCAAACGCGCAACTGTGTGGCTAGAGATCACCCACCAGCCGAAGACAGACCACAAGCTGCCCGCGCTACTGGGTGGCTGGAGACTGCCGGCCTGCCAGCGACCGGGAGCTGAAACCAACCAGAGACAATCCAGTCCACCCACCCAATTCGGACACTCCGGCAAGGAGCCTGGGGCCCACCACAGCAGAGAGGTGACATCACTGGAGCTCGGCTGTCAGAATTCCTTAACAGCAGAATCCACTTAAGCAGGCATAGTCTACCAACACAAAGGAGAGAAAACAGAGATATATAAACCCATAACAAATCTATAGAAGAGAGCAGAAACACAGCAATCAAATAGAGCTGGAAAATGACGTGAACATCATGAAAAAACAAGGGAAAACAAGGTGTACAAACAATGAAGGACAACTTAATACTACAGGAGAACCTAGAAGCATCAGAAACAGGGATAGGGAAAAAACTAAAGTCATACCTAACTCAGATGGAAAGGAATAAGAGAGAAGACATGAGGCAGCAAGTCTAAGCAATAAAAGTATATTTTGAAAATGAATTAAACAAACAAATTCAAATGGCAAAGAACAAGCTTTACAAGGAGATAGAGATCTTTTAAAAAATCATACAGTAATTCTAGAAATGCAGGAAACTATAAACCAAATTAAAAACTCAAACAAGAATATTACAAATAGACTAGATCAAATAGAAGTCAGAACATCAGATAATGAAGACAAAGTGTGTCAACTTGAAAAGAATATAGTCAACACAGAAAACATGCTTAAATCCCATGAGCAACTATTCAAGAGATATGGGATGTCATAAAAAAAACAAAATTGGGAGTCATCGGGATAGAAGAAGGCATAGAAATTCAAACCGAATGAATGAACAACATATTAAATGAAATAATTCTAGAAAACTTCCCAGAGATGAAAGATGGAATGGATTGCCATATCCTGGAAGCCTACAGGACCTCAAACATTCAAAACCATAATAGACAAACTCCAAGACATATAATTATGAAGATAGCCAACATACAGAACAAGGAGAGAATATTAAAAGCTACGAAAGAAAGTAGGCAGATAACATTCAGGGGTAAACCAATAAGGTTAACAATTGATTTTTCATCACAGAGTTTGAAAGCGAGAAGATCTTTGAACAATGTATTTCAAACACTGAAAAATAATGGATTCCAACCAAGAATACTGTATCCAACAAAATTAAGCTTCAGATTTGACAATGAAATTAAGTCCTTCCTGATAAATAAAAGCTAAAAGAATTCGCAGATAGAACACCAGCACTGCAAAGCATTTTGAGCAAAATACTACAAGAAGAGGAATTGAAAAATAGTGCCCAAAACTAACAGCGGGAGGTATCTCAGTAAAGGGGTAAGGAAAACCAAAAAGTAAAAACTACCCAAATTAAAATAAATAAATAAATAAACATGACTGGAAGTACAAATCATATTTCAATTGTAACCTTAAATGTTAAAAATCTAAACTCACCAATCAAGAGACATAGGCTAGTAACCTGGATCAAAAAAATAAATCCAACAATATGCTGCCTTCGGGAGACTCATATGAATGGTAAAGACATACACAGGCTGAAAGTGAAAGGTTGGGAAAAATCATACCACTCATATGGCCCTCGGAAGCAAGCAGGAGTGGCCATACTCATATCATATAAAATCAACTTCAAACCTACGTTAATCAAAAGGGATAAAGTAGGACACTATATATTGTTAAAAGGAGCCATCCACCAACAAGACATAACAATTATCAATTGGTATGCACCAAACAATTGAGCTGCAACGCTCATAAAACAAACTCGCCTCAAATTCAAGAGTCAAATAGACTACAACACAATAATTATGGGTGACTTCAACACACCGCTCTCACCATTAGACAGATCCTCTATAAAAAACTGAATAAAGAAACTATAGAATTCAACAGCACAATCAATAACCTTGACGTAACCGACATATATAGAATACATCAACCATCATCAAGTGGATACACTTTATTCTCAGCAGCACATGGTTCCTACTCCAAGTTAGACCATATATTATGCCATTGGGCAACTCTTAGTAAATATAAAGGCGTGGAGAAAATACCATGCACCATATCTGATCATAATGGAATGAAACTGGAAATCAATGATAAAAGAAGGAAGGAAAAATCCTACATCACATGGAAAATGAACAATATTCTACTGAATGATCAATGGGTTACAGAAGACATAAAGGAGGAGATAGAAATATTTTTAGAATCAAATGACAATACAGACACATCATACTGGAATCTATGGGACACAAAGAAGGCAGTTTTAAGAGGGAAATTCATTTCTTGGAGTTCTTTCCTCAAAAAAAGAATAAAACAACAAATAAATAAACTCACAGTACACATCAAAACCTAGAAAAGGAAGAGCAAAACAACAGCAAATGTAGAAGAAGACAAGAAATAATTAAAATTAGAGCAGAAATCAACGAAATTGAAAAAAAAAACATTGAAAAAATTGATAAAACTAAAAGTTGGTTCTTTGAAAAAATAAATAAGATTTACAGGCCCTTAGCCATGCTAAGGATGAGAAGAAGAGAGACAACTGAAATTACTAACATACGGAATGAAAAAGACAATATCACAACAGACAGTACACAAATACAGAAGATAATTAGAAAGTATTTTGAAACCCTATATTCCAATAAAATAGAAGATAGTTAAAATATCGATAAATTTCTTAAGTCATACGATCTGCCCAGATTCAGTCAGGAAGACACACACAATTTTAACAGACCAAAAACAAAGGAAGAAATAGAAGAAGCCATCAAAATACTACCAACCAAAAAAAGCCCTGGACCTGATGGGTATAGAGCAGAGTTCAAAAAAACCTTCAAAGAAGAATTAATACCAATACTTTTCAAGCTATATCAAGAAATAGAAAAATAAGGAGCTCTTCCAAATTCATTCTCGGAGTCCAAAATCACCCTGATCCCAAAACCAGACAAAGACACTTCAAAAAAGAAAACTACAACCAATATCTCTAATGAACTTGAATGCAAAAATTCTCAATGAAAATCCGTGTGAATTGAATCCAAAAGCATATCAAAATAGTTGTGCACCATGATCAAGTAGGATTCTTCCCTGGAATGCAAGGCTGGTTCAATATACGGAAATCAATAAATGCTACTCACCACATCAATAGACTGAAGGACAAGAACCATATGATCATCTCGATAGATGTAGTAAAAACATTCGACACAGTTCAGCATCCCTTTATGTTCAAAACACTAGAAAAACTAGAAATAACAGGAACTTACCTCAACATTGTAAAAGCTATATATGCTAAACCTCAGGCTAGGATCATCCTAAATGGAGAAAACTGAAGGCATTCCCTCTGAAATCTGGAACAAGACAGGGATGCCCTCTATTAACACTTCTATTAAATTTAGTTCTTGAAATACTAGCCAGAGAAATTAGACAGACAAAAGAAATTAAAGGCATAAAAATAGAAAAAGAAGAACTTGAATTATCGCTATTTGTGGATGACATGGTAATATATTTAACAGACCCAAAAGGGTATACAAAGAAACTGCTAGAGTTAATAAATGGAGGATATAAAACCAACACGCATAAATCAAAGGCATTCCTGTATATCAGAAACAAAACTTCTGAAATGGAAATGAGGAAAACCACTCCATTCACAATATCCTCAAAGAAAATAAGATACTTGGAAATCAACCTAACAAAAGAGGTGAAAACCACAGAACCCTAAAGAGAGAGATAGAAAAAGATCTTAGAAGATGGAAAAATGTACCCTGTTCATGGATAGGCAGAACTAAATTTATCAAAATGGCGAAATTACCCAAAGTTCTATACAGGTTTAACGCAATGCCAATCAAAATCCCAATGGCATTTCTTGTAGAAATGATAAAGCAATCATGAAATTCATATAGAAAAACAAAAGACACAGAATAGCAAAAGAAATTCTAAGCAGGAAGTGTGAATCTGGAGGTATAGCGATACAAGAGTTCAAACTGTACTACAAAGCAATAATAACAAAAACAGTGTGGTACTGGTAGGAAAACAGGCAGGTGGACCAATGGTATAGAATGGAGGACAGAGAAACCAATCCACAAAATTACAACTTTCTTATATTTGATAAAGTGACTATAAACATGCAATGGATGAAGGATAGCATCTTCAACAAATGGTGCAGGGAAAATTAGAAATCCATATGCAACAAAATGAAACTGAATCCCGTTCTCTCACCATGCACAAAAGTTAAATCAAAATAGATCAAGGAGCTAGATATCAAATCAGAGACACTGTGTCTCATAGAAGAAAAAGTTGGCTACGATCTATATACTGTGGGGTCAGGCTCCAAATTCTTTAATAAGACATCAATAGCCCAAGAGTTAATAACAAGAAAAAAACAAATGGGACTTACTTAAACTAAAAAGTTTCGTTCTCAAGAAGAGAAACAATAAGAGAGGTAAATAGAGAGCCTACATCCTGGGAACAAATTTTTACCCCTCACACTTCAGATAGAGCCCTAATATGCAGAATATACAAAGAACTCAAAATATTAAACAATAAGATAACAAATAACCCAATCAACAAATGGGCCGAGGACCTAATCAGACACTTCACAGAGGAGGACATACAATCAATCAACAAGTACATGAAAAAATGCTCACCATCTCTAGCAGTCTGAGAAATGCAAATCAAAACCACCTTAAGATACCATCTTACTCCAGTAAGATGAGCAGCCATTATGAAGTCAAACAACAATAAGTGTTGGCGAGGATGTGGGGAAAAGTGTACACTTGTACACTGCTGGTGGGACTGCAAATTGGTGAGGCCAATTTTGAAAGAAGTATGGATATTCCTGGGAAAGCTGGAAATGGATCTACCATTTGACCCAGCTATCACCCTTCTTGGACTGTTCCCTGAGGATCTTAAAAGAGCGTACTATAGGGATACTGCCACATCAATGATCATAGCGGCACAATTCACAATAGCTAGACTGTGGAACCAACTTAGATGCCCTTCAATAGATTAATGGATAAAAAAAAATGTGGCATCTATACATAATGGAGTATTACACAGCACAAAAATGACAAAATCATAGAATTTGCAGGGAAATGGATGGCATTAGAGCATATTATGTTAAGCGAAGCTAACCAGTCCTTAAAAAACAAATGCCAAATGTCTTCTCTGATATAAAGAGAGCAAATAAGAGCAGAACAGGGAGGAAGAGCATGAGGAAAATATTAACATTAAACAAAGACGAATGGGGGGAGAGAAAGGGAGAGAGAAGGGAAAGCTTATGAAAATTGTAGGAGACCCTCAATGTTACACAAAATCGCATATAAAATGTTGTGAGGGGAAGTGGGGGGGAAACAATGGAGAGAATTGAACAATAGCAGATGAGGTAGAGAGGGAAGATGGGAGGGGAGGAGAGGGTGGATAGTAGGGGATAGGAAAGGTAGCAGAATACAACAGTCACTAATATGCCATTATGTAAAAGTGTGAATGTGTAACCGATGTGATTCTACAATTCGTATTTGGGGAAAAAATGGGAGTTCATAACCCAATTGAGTCAAATGTATGAAAGATGATATATCTTGAGCTTTGTAATGTTTTGAACAACCAATAAAAATAAATAAATAAATAAAGGTTTAAAATTTAGTGGGAAGAAATCAGCTAAAAATGGGTTCAGATGTATTCATTTTGCTAAGCAGAAACTTTGTTTTGTGTAGTTGTAAATATCACAAATTTATTTTACCAGAAAATGCACATAAATTGAGAAGAAAGGATAATTCACCTATCTTCATGAAAAATTCATAGCATTTTCTACACTTTTCATACTTCATTTTTTTCGTGAATATTTTGACATGGACAAGGTCTAGTCTTAGGCTATTCTTCCAGAATACTACCTCATCTGACAAGTTCGTACAATGTGTTGGATTGTTCTTTTCATCTTTTATTTAATAGTTTCTAGCTGATAATGTGTATTTTTCTTATCTTTATTTGGACATTATCTTTGCATTTTATGTTTTACTGGGGAAGAGACTCCTCAAAAGCTCTTTATTATATGTATCAACAATCAAACATTTGGAGCATGCAATTATTCTTAATTTTGCATGAAAATAAATTTGTACCATTTTTCTTATAAAGATGTAGTATTATTAATAATGTCCCTACTGTAATAAGTAACTACTTACAAGAAGAATTAAACAATTGACTTTATATCAATTATGAACATGAAAAGTACTAAAATAAGTATTTGGCAATTAATACACAATTGATAGAAATAGAAATCACAAGAACCCATTTAAAATGTCAGTGCATATGGTCCTTAAATAATAGGTTGTTCAAATAAAATTTCTCTAATTCATAAGAGTTAATATGCCATATTACAGCTTAATGTGATATAAAACCTTAAATTATCAGTATTGATAAATAAGAATGATACCTTTTTACTTAAATATGTTTATTTGATTTTCACTGTAAGATGTTAATTATGGAAGAATTGAGAATTAAGAAAGACTTGGTCTATATTATTTCTAACAGGAAAATCAAAGTACTTTTAAATATATATGTATATATATAATATATGTAATGCATATGCATGAATATAGATACATATGTGTAATAAATGTATTGTAATATATCTATCAGGTGATTATAATTTTTAGATTTTCTCAAGAAAAAGAATGACTATAAAAAACAGTCTTAAACTTAAATTTCATAGCATACTACTGTTTGTAATGACATGAGAGAAAAATAGATATGGAGGGGAAACGAAAAAGGAAGGGAGAGAAGGGGGAAAATGGGGAAGAAAGTGAGTAAAGAAGAGGGACATGAGTGTATGATGTTAAGATAAAAGTGGAGGGGCTGGGTTTGTGGCTCAGTGGTAACATGCTTTTCTAGCATGTGTAAGGCACATGGTTCTATTCTCAGCACCACATACAAATAAACAAAATGAAGGTCAATCAACAACTGAAAAAATAAAAAAGAAAAAAGAAGAAATATTACGAAAATTCCAAGCTTTGATGAATGTTAAATAAAAAAAATTATGTTACATAGCCTTATGTAATTTTAGACTATCCAAAATTGTCACTAAATGTTAGATTATTAGTGCTATAACTAAAAATCCATTGATCTTTCCTCTACATTCTGTGGCATGCTAGTGCTAAAATAAATTGTATTATTAATCCCCCCAAAATCCTAATATTTCTACAGTAACTGACCCAGTTGAACATCAATGCAAGTAGACATGATGTGCATTTTGACGTTCATTTTTATTCAACACTGGTACATTACTATTTCTTCAGTTTATGCACATCATAGCATATATGACTCATCAAAATTTCGCAAATTTATAGGCATTTGTTTCACTTTCAATCACTTCCTGCTTGAGAACACATGTATTCCTCCATGTTTCTTGACTGCTCTTTTCATGAGACTTCTTTCCAAACACATTATTTTCGATTTCCATTATCACATTTGAAGCAAAACTCACAAACCTGTCACAATAAACCATAACACTAATATTACCATTAGATGTGTAACTGGTTGGAATGAATGGTTCTATATCAATATAAGATTTCTTACTTAGTTTCAGATATCAATTCAATCCATTATTTAAAGTGGAACCAGTTATATTATTTATTCACAGTACAGTCTATTCATGAATTATCTCTATATTCATAGACACAGGTACACCTCTTTGTACCCCCAATACTAATTTATACGTCCTCAAAATATAGCTCCCAGAAATGGTGGAAGAAATACTCATGTCACCTGATCTACATATACATTTTATCACAGTAATATTCTGGACACATGTCCAGGTTGCCTAATGCTCTCAAATGAAAATCCTATTGGTGACTACATATTTGTTTCTTCCAAAGATTATATATTCAAACTCAACCATGTTGAAAATGTCTAATCCTGTCACTCACTTTATACTTTGCCTGATTTTGTAATGTCTCTATTGATATCTGCTTTCCTACATATTTTCCCCAGTTAATCATTGTGACTTCCTCGTCACATGTGCTGATATTTACATACACTCTCTTAGCGATACCCTACTTCTAAAGAACTTTTGTTCCAAATCCTACACTCATTCTTCTTCCTAAATTTACCGAATATCTTCCTAATCCTACCGACTATCACTTTTTGACTGGATGTTCTCTTCTACATTCAATCATCCAAGGTGAAAGGTCCTATGCCATTGTATATCGATTTATCTGAAACATCTGTGCAGAATGTAATTCAACGCTAAGTATCCCAATCAAGGGACAAATGACCTTCTGGGCTTCAAATCTTACTTAGATTTCTGTTTTCGTACATATATTTCACCTCTATATTCTTGTAAATATCACAGGTTCCCAATACCATTATTCATGCAGCAGAATGGTTCCTAACCCATATCGAACATGTTAATAACACTAATCATACACTGTTCCCTCAATCTAACTTTGCTGAAGAGCAGCGACAGTGTTGGTCTTACAATACAAGAATGTATGGGATCTTCCACCTGCTGAGAACATCAAAGGTACGTGCAGAAATGATCTCTGGAGAAGATGTAGGCAGCTATGAAGGACCTGAGAGAGCAAAAGACATCTCCATGGCAAACAACCTGGAAGGATGAAGGAATGTGTCTGAATCAGCCTCACTCTTCTTAATGTAGAGTAGACCAAACCAGGCCTGTGTGGAAAGCTCTTCCCAGGTGCGAATGGTTGATATACCATTCTAACATATGAAATTGTCACAGGAAGTAGGGGCAGCCTCCATCTCATGGAACCCTTGGAAGCAACTGTTAGGACAAAGTGGTAGCCAAGGCAGTGACCTCATTCAGTTCCTGAAAGAAGTGACCACACCTCACTTCCTTGGTGATGAAAGTCTCTGAACTTGGGATCCAGGAAGCCAGGCACCCAGAGCCATTACCAATCCCAGTCCCAGTGGTCTCACTTGTTTGAATTTACCAAAGACAGAGTCAGTCTTTCTTCTTACCTGTTAAGGTCTGTAAACAAGTCAGATTGGCACCTGTTATTTTGCTGGAGAAATGTTAGAGTCTGTAAACAAGTCTGGATGGCGCCTGGCAAAATGCCAGAGGGAGTGGTTTGTGAAGTAACAAAAGCGAGCCATTAAGTGTGAAGATTCCTTATTGGTTGACTGCTGTATCTATTTTATGCTAATGAGATAGGCTGTGTAAAATGTATAAATATCGCTCAGATCTTACAATAAACGGCTCTCATTCCTGCTGCATCAACATACACAAGTTATTCGTCACCCCCCAGGTTATTCTGCTGCAGTGGGACTGCGGCAGATGGTGGCCCGTTACGGGGAGCCCTGGGACACTCACGGGTAAGGGTCGAAAAAAGCTTTCTGTCCATAGATAGGACGGGAGCAATCTGCTCGTCCCTAGGCAGATAGGGCGATAGGAAAAATGACCATTTCGAGAAAATGGAGAAGATTGATGCAGTATGTTTGTGTCTTGTTTTGTCTTGAAATGTTGTATTGTCTTTGCGATGAAAATATGGAAGGGGTGAGAAGTAAATTGATAAGAGATAAAGGCACCCCAGTGGAACCAAGAATAGTTAGGGCATGTGTTGATAAAAGCCCAGAAACTCTAGTCAGAAAGAAAAAGAAAGTTCAGAAGAAGAAGGATTATCAGGAAAAAAGTTGCAGCAAAAGGCTATTACTGAATACTTTTCGATACTGGAGGGTGCGTGAAATGACAAGGCGGCTGCCACCTGCCCAAGCCGATCATGGCGCAGTAAGAATTTTCCAAGAGGCAGTTGAGGGCTCTTCCCCGCCCCCCTGCCCAGGGGAGCGGATCACCACTGTGAGCCCAAATCTAGACCTGACCTGGAGGCACAGTCTCGTAGGCTTTTGCTCCCTGTGCCCGGAAGAAGTTTGAGCCCAGGACTCTCCCTGGGGCCATCTGGGGCTGCCCAGGATGCTACAGCTGGCAGAAGATGCCACTGGCATCCCTGAAGTTTGATCATTTCCAAGGCCAGTAACTACAATGGGTCTCCCACACCTGCAGGCTGATGAGTAATGAGTACTATTAAGGCTTATTTTAAATGTAAAAAACCTTGAGATAATGTACTAAAATTGTTCAGAAGGTTGTTTTCTTAGTGAAATGCTACAGGATTTTCTTTAGCCATCCGGAGTTCCTGCCTTCGTCCAAGTGCCGGTGAAAACAAAGGTGGAAGAATTTACAATGTTGCTGAGAACTGGAGGAAACTTTGGCTGAGAACCCGAGGAGACTTCGGAGCTATCGCTGTTTCTGCTACTACAACTTAAGCTAGCTGCCTGGAGAACTTACCTGGACTGTGATTTACCTGAACTCTGAGTTAATCTATTGAGACACTGCTTTATCTGGACTGAGACAACAGACTGTAATCTACAACAACTTGTAACTCGGTATCTTTGCTAACGGTGTCATTGCTGGTATAAGTTTTCCAAGGGCTTCTTGCATGGAGCCATCAATTGGATTGGTATTGTAACATTTTGTATCCTCCCTTTCTGTTTCTAGCAGGTTATTTATGGTGTTTCTGTAAAAAACACTATGGTCCTTATTTAAATTAAACAAAAGGGGGAAATGTTAACGTCTGTAAACAAGTCAGATTGGCACCTGTTATTTTGCCAGAGAAATGTTAGAGCCTGTAAAGAAGTCTGGATGGCGCCTGGCAAAATGCCAGAGGGAATGGTTTGTGAAGTAACAAAAGCGAGCCATTAAGTGTGGAGATTCCTTATTGTTTGACTGCTGTATCTATTTCATGCTAATTAGATAGGCTGTGTAAAATGTATAAATACCGCTCTTATTCAACAATAAACGGCTTCCAGTCCTGCTGCATCAGTCTACACAAGTTGTTCGTCACCCCCCCCCCCGGTTATTTTGCCCAGCCAGCCGGGCTACGGCACTTACCTACTGATGTGAGGATGGCCAAATGCCAGGGAAGCTCTGAAGATGGTTCTTTCCTGATAAAGCAGGTATTGGCTCACCGCTGACTCCTGACTACTTCAAGAGTTGGCAAAGGAAAGCAGATTTGAGACAGAACAAGCAATTTTGGGGAACATAGTATGGCCCACCAGTCAGAGGACACTCTGGATAGTCACAGACCAACTTGGAGGAAAGAGTTGCCTTTGTGGGTGTGGTTGTGGGTTTGTGTATCCCACTGTGTCTGTGGTTATAGACATTAGAAAAGAGAATGCATCAATGGATGTGTTCTGTCTAGTAGAAAGCTTCTCAGCATTCATCCTGCCAAATTTATGAATGGACTACGACTTTCCTTATGAATGGGCAATACCTGCTATCTTCCTAAGTTCCTGTTTTCTTCCTGAATTCTGGCCACTCTCAAGAATAGGCTCATGGTTTTGTGTAAAAGATATGTACCACCTCCAAACTCTGTAACATGGCCTTGTAATGGATAGATGAAGGGAATGGAGAGGAACTCAGTAAACTCAGATATCAGTGTGACCAGTAAAGTGTCAGTGGAGAAACACTGATTTGGGCCTTTTGTTTACCTATTGTTCCGTTGCCCTGAATGTCTGGAAGGTCTTTGCCTCAGTCCACCCCTTTGTGAAGCCTGAAGAAAACAGTTTTCTAATGGAAAATAATGAGCATCACCTGTGGCTCTTTGCTTAATTGCCATGGAAAGGGATGTGTCTGAATCAGCCTCTTGGCCCTGTGTGAGGCTGTGACTTAGATTCTCACCACCTGATGAATCTAAGGAAAGATCTCATGTGTGCATCCAAAACCAAAATGGAAAAAGAGCAGTCTTGTGGATGAAGTCTCTCGCCTTCCTCTGTAAGGTTTCTGATTTCAATCAAGTGAGAATAGGTATCCTTTGGTTCAAAAAGTTTTTCAAAGCCCTGCAGAGGCAAGCCCATAGGTGCTTGGATTTTCTCATGACTCCAATTCACATTAAGAATCTAAACCCCACAGACATTAGTCTCAAATTGGAGAAGCAGCGCAGTATTAATGGCAGGCCTATTTGATCACTCCTTGTTCACAGATAGGTTGTCAAGCCACCCTGACTTTAGACAAATGAGGGTAGGGAGCATATTTTGGATACTGTCTTCAGCTGCACCCCTCATGGAAACTTCCAGCCAGAGGTAATGATGAGTGTCTATGTGGAAGTAGTTGAGAGCCATGTGGGAGTATTTTGGTTTTAATTGTGGTCATTTGTTTGGCTGATGGAAGAGATGACTGGGTCCACCTTGGCTTGAACTCTGGTGTGAGTCTTCTTAGAGACTGAGATTGGAAATTACTGCAGAGATGTATTGCCATGAATTGTGTTGGGATTTTTGGAGGCCACACATGGTAGTGGCCTTTGGAAACTGAGATCTAGGTCCAGGGGGCTTCCCACAGAGCACTGGGAATCTGAGCCAGAATATCACATGATTTTATTCTTTAAGACTTGACAGCCATAGTTGAGAGTAAAAACACACATGGACCTCACATTGTAGACCTCAATGGGCCTGGCTTCATTTGATCTTTTGGCCACTCTTTGGGAAGTCTTGCCTGTGAGAGTTCTCCAGATGTTTCATTGAAATGGGCTTTCTCACCATTTGATGTTTCCAGAATGAATTAAATCCCACAGTGCCTCCAACTTCATCCTTGAAAAATGGCTAGATAAACATCATAAAAATTTGAAATTCCCATCACCAGGTGACACTGGATACACTTTGGATTTCCTGTTGCTGATCATGAGTGTACCAGACAGTGCCTTGATTGACTGGGTTTCATGAAAATGGTGTAGAACAGTGATGCAAATTAGTTAAAGTCTGTTGAGTAGTGGGCCTAGAGGAGTGTTTTGCAGGTCTGTGATAAAACTTCTCTGTTGGGATTATGTGGATCTGCCAAAAGGCTTGTAACTGACATGGTGCAGCCAGCAGACCCTTGTATGTAAAGGCATCTTGTTGAATGGAGAGGTTTCAGGTCAATGTTCAGAATCAGGTTGCTATGGTCAAGGGGGCAAGCTATGTGGGATAGAAGCCTGGTTGGTGCATTCTCCTGCAGACCCTGAACACAACACGTGACAGATCTCCCTCCAGCACTGTGACCCAGTTGAATTTCTTGTATTTCCTGAAGCCAATACCAAACTCCCAGTGCAGCAGCAAGAACACCATGAAAAGTGGAGGATGACCAAATGGCTTCACAGTCCACACGGGGCCACACTTAGCCTTCAGTGGCAAGAGTTTACTTACAAAGAGAGAATTCAGCCTTGCTGCCTCACTTTCTTTGGAAAATAAGAAACCATGTTCTGCAGGTCACATAGATGGAGACCCAGCTTTGGTGGTCTCACTAGAAAGGAAGCCATAGGTCCTGACAACAACATATACTTCAAGTGGCCAACCTCAGAGGCAGGTTCTCCAGAAGTCTTTCGGCTGGCACATCTCCATATTTGTGCAATATTTACCCTGTCACTTACTTTTGGAAACTCCTCTACCACCTCCAAGATTGTGAACTCGTAATCATGTTCCATTCCTGATATGTATTCACAGATTTTCTAACTCTTCTTCTTTTATTTTGTCTTACTTGGGGCAAAGATAGTGTCAAGTTATTGTTGTGAATGAGAGTAGGAAGATTTTGTGTAGCACATATTTGCATATACATTTGATTCATTTTCCTATTTTACATTCAAAATACTGAATCCCTGACACTAACCCATACCCTACTAGACTCTGACCACTAATCCTAATATGGTGGAGAGAAATAATGCAAACAGAATTGAAATACAAACAGTTCAGAGGAGACATGGTGTATAGTTGGATTTGCCTTTTGCATGATAAAGTGTAGGTGTTATAAATCTAGTCAATTTTTAATTAAAATAGTTCACCATGGGTTTTTGTAGTTAACAAATACGTGAATTCCTGTCTCACTTTCTCTGTAGCCTATTCAGCACATGTATTTTTATATGCACATATAGAATCCTACCTGGTATCACACGTACATTTTTGTGACCTGGCTGACTTGGAGATACAAATTGTGAGAAAAGATCACTCCTCCTAAACGCTGTTGGAACTGAAAATTCAACCTATATGTGAGCTTCCTAGGAGAACAACATTGTACATAAATCCATGCTCAGTACAATAAATAATTTTGCATCTGTGGATGTTATATATTTCATGATGAATATTGATTGGCTTGTATATTGGTACTTTTTAATATCTCTGTGTGTGTTTTGGGTATATATATATATATATATATATATATATATATATATATATATATATATATACACTCTCAAGATTTTTCAAAATATGAAATATATGTGTCTTATATACACTACCAAAATTCATTCATGTTCATGTATGTGGATTTATAATAAAAATTTCACAAGATTATTCTCAGAAATATTCATTCACCTGAACTACATATTTGTTTCCTAGTATTTAAAACTAACTTCAGTGAATGGTGCATACAAATCCTAATATTTCTACAGTAATTGACCCAGTTTAACATCAATGCAATTAGATTCCTATGGGACATAGTGTGTATTTTGATGTTCATTTTTATTCAACACTGGTTCGTTAATATTTCTTCAGTTTATGCACATCATAGGATATATATTTCATCCACAAATTCACAAATTTATAGGCATTTGTTTCACTTTCAATCACTTCCTGCTTCAGAACACATGTATTCCTCCAGGTTTCTTGACTGGTCTTTTAATGAGACTTCTTTCCAAACACATTATTTTCGATTTCCATAATCACGTTTGAAGCAAATCTCACACAGTCTTTATAATAAAACATAACGTAATTATACAATTAGATGTGTAACTGGTTGGAATGAATGATTGTATATCAATATAAGTTTTTGTGTATATTTTCACATATCAATTCAATCCATTATTTAAAGTGGAAACAGTTATATTATTTATTCACAGTATTGTCAATTCATGCATTAATTCTATATTCATAGACACAGGGTACAAATCTTTGTAACGCCAATAATAATTTATACATCTTCAAAATATTGCTCCCAGAAATGGTATAAGAAATACTTATGTCACCCGATCTACATATACATTTTATCATAGTAATATTCGAGACACAAAATGCAAAGGTCAAACTTATGATTGTACCAAAGCCTAAATTGAAAGTGAGCATGGATTACTAAAAACATCCATGTTGCCTAATGTTCTCAAATGTCAATCCTATTTGTGACAACATATTTTTTCTTCCTAAGATTATATATTCAAACTCAACCCTGTTGAAAATATCTAATCCTATCACTCACTTTATACTTTTCCTGATTTCTTAATGTCTCTATTGATATCGGCCTTCCGACATATTTTCCCCAGTTCATCATTGTGACTGACTCTTCACATGTGCTCACATTTAAATTCACTCTCTATCCGAAACCCTATTGCTAGAGAACTTTTTGTCCAAAACCTATACTCACTCTTCTTTCTGAAACTGAATATCTTTCTAATAATTCCAACTATCCTTTTTTACTAGAAGTTCTCTTAAACATTCCATCATCCAACGTACAAGGTCCTATGCCATTGTACATCGATTTATCTGAGACATCTCTGCAGAAAATAATTCAAATCTACGTATCCCAATCAAGGGCCCAATGCCCTTCTGGGCTTCAAATCTTACCTACATTTCTGTTTTCATACTAATATTTCACGTATATTTTCTTGTAAATATTGCAGGTTCCCAAACATTCCTGCAGAATGATTCCTAACTCATATCGAACATGTTATTAATCCTAACCATAACTTTACAGAAGATTAGGGACAGAGTTGGTCTTTCAATACAGGAATGTAGCAGATCTTCCACCTGCTAAGATCCTCAAAGGTCCTTACAGAAATGATCCCTGGAGAAGATGTAGGCAGCTATGAAGGACGTGAGAGAGAAAAAGTCATCTCCATGTAATGGCTCACTGCTGGCTCCTAATAACCTCACAGAGTTGGCCAAGGAGTCCAGATCTGAGACAGGACAGGCCATTTCTGGGAACATAGTATGGCCCACCAGTCAGAGGACACTCCGGATAGTCACAGACCTACTTGGGGGAAGGAGGTGCCTTTGTGGGTTGGGTGTGAGTTTGTGGTCTTTTCTCATTTTCTGAGAATAGGTAGAAAAGGCAGTTTGTTCATTTTGGAGTGGATGGTTTCTAGAAAGTCGTTTGACAAAGAGTGTGTTTCTATGTCTGGGTATCCCAATGTGTTCGTGGATGAAGACATTAGAAAGAGCATGCATCAATGGATGTGTTCTGTCTAGTAGAAAGCTTCCCAGCATTCATCCTTCCCAATTTATAGATGGACTTGGCTTGCCTTCTGGATGGGCAACAACTACTGTCTTCCTAAGTTCCTGTTTTCTGCCTGAATTCTGGCCACTAACCATAATAGGCTCATGGTTATGTGTCCAAGATATGTACCACCTCCAAGCTCTGGGACATGGCCATGTACAGGATAGCTGAAGGGAATTGGAGCATCTCAGAAAACTCAGATATCAATGTGACCAGTAAAGTCTCTGTGGAGAAACCCTGCTTTGGGCTTTTTGCATACCTATTCTTCTGTTGCACTGAATAACAGGAAGGTCTTTGATTAGGCCACGCCTTTGTGAAGCCTGAAGAAAACAGTTTTCAAATGGAAATGAATGGGCATCACCTGGGGCTCTTTGCTTAATTGTTTGGAAAGGGATGTGTCTGAATTGGCCACTTGGCCCTGTGTGAGGCTGTGGCTTAGATACTTAGCACCTAATGGACCTAAAGAAACATCCCATGTGTGCACCCAAATCCAAAATGTCCAAAAAGCATTCATTGTGGACTACGCCTCTCGCCTTCCTCTGTAAGGTTCCTGATCTCCATCAAGTGAGAATAGGGATCCTTTGCATCAAATGAGTACTTCAAAGCCCTGCAGAGTCTAGCCCACTGGTGCTTGTGATTACGCATGACTCCAGTTCACATAAAGAATCTAAATCCCACAGTCAGTAAGCCTCAAATTGGAATTGTGGAGCAGTATTAAAGGCAGGGCTCTATGATCATTCCGTGTTCAAAGGAAGGGTGTCCAGGAAACCCTGACTTGTGACAAATGAGGTGCGAGGGTGCTTATTTTGAACACTGTGTTTGTCTGTGCCCCTCATGGAAACCTCCAGCCAGAGGTTATTATTAGTGTCTATATGGAAGAAGATGAGTGCCATGTGGGAGTCTTTTGTTTTTAATTGTGGTCATTTGTGTGGCGGTTGGAAGAGATATCTGGTTCCTCCTGGGCTTGAACTCTGGTGTGATTTCCCTTAGAGACTGAGTTGTGGAACTGTTTTCAGAGAAGTATTGCCATGAACTGTGTTGGGATTTTAGGAGGCCACACATGAGATTCGCCCTTGGAAACTGAGATCTATGCCCAGGGTGGCTTTCCACAGAGCACAAGTAATCTCAGCCAGGATATCACAAGATTTTATTATTAAAGACTTGGCAGCCATAGTTGAGAGTCAAAACACACATGGAGCTCACATTGTAGACCTCAATGAGCCTGGCTTCATCTGACCTTTTGGCCACACTTTGGGAAGCTTTGCCTGTGATAGTTCTCCATTTCTTTTGTTCAAATGAGTTTCCTCGCCATTTAATGGTTCCTGAATGATTGGAAACCCACAGTGCCTCCAACTTCATCCTTAAAAAATAGCTAGATAAATACCACCAAATTTTTGAAATTCCCTTGACCAGGTGGCACTGGAGAACCTTTAGATTCCTGTTGCTGATCATGAGTATACCAGACAGTGCCTTGATTGACTTGGTTTCATGAAAATGGTGTAGCACAGAGATGCCAGTAAGTAGGACCCTGCTGAGTAGTTGGCCTAGAGCAGTGGTGGGGAGGTGTCTGATATAACATCTGTGGTGAGGCCATGTTTATCTGCCATTGGCTTCCAAATGGCTTGTGACTGACATTGTGCATCCAGCAGACCCTTGTATGTAAAAGCATCTTGTTATATGGAGAGGTTTCAGGGCAATGTTCAGAATCAGGTTGCTATGGTCAATGGGGCAAGCTCTGTGGGAAAGAAGCTTGCTTGGTGCATTCTCCTGCAGACCCTGACCCACCACATGTGACAGAATTCCCTCCAGCACTTTGTCCCAGTGGAACTCCTTGTATTCCAAGAAACAAATACCAAACTTCCAGTGAAGCAGCAAGAAACACCACAAAAAGTGGAGGATGAAAAAACGGCTTTACAGTAAACACGAGGAGACACTTAGCGCGCAGTGGCTACAGTTTACCTACAAAGAGAAAATTCAGCACTGCTGCCTCATGTTCATTGGGAAATAAGAAACAATGTCCTCCAGGTCACATAGATGCAGACCCAGTTATGATGGTCTAACTAGACGGAAGCTAAATCTCCTGACAACAACATATATTTCAAGTGCCCAAACTCAGAGGCATTTTCTCAAAAGTCTTTAGGCCAGCAGAGCTCCATGTTTGTGCAGTGTTTACCCTGTCCCTTACTTTTGGAAACTCCTATACCACCTCCAAGGATATGAACTCCTGAGCATATTCCATTCCAGATATGTATTCACAGATTTTTGTAACTCATCTCCTCTAATTGTGTCTTACTTTAAGCGAAGGTGATGTCAAGGCATTATTCTGGATGAGAGTGGGAAGATTTTTTTGTAGCACATATTTGCATAAATATTGAATTTATTTTTCTATTTTCAATTCGAAATACTGAATCCCTGAAACTAACCCATAACATACTAGACTCTGACTACTAATCCTAATATGATGGAGTAAAATAACCCACACAGAATAGAAATACAACCAGTTCAGAAGAGGCATGGTGTATAGTTGTACTTTCCTTTTGCATGATAAAGGGTTGGTGTTATAAATCTTGTCAATTTGTAGTTAAAATAGTCCTCTATGTGTTTTTAAAGTTAACAAATATGTGAATTCCTGTCTCCCTTTCTCTGTAGCCTATTCAGCACATGCATTTTCATATGCACATATAGAATACTACATGGTATCACACGTACATATTTGTGAGGTAACTGACTTTGCAAATACAAATTGTTAGAAGAAAACACTTCTTCTAAATGCTGTTGGAACTGAAAATTCAACCTATAGGTGAGCTTCCTAGTTGAACAACATAAATCCATATTTAGTAAAATCAATATTTTGGGATCTGTGGATGATATGTATTTCATGGTGAATTTCGATTGGCATACATAATGCTACTTTGTAATGTCTGTATTTAGGTGTGTATGTGTGTGTGTGTGTGTGTGTGTGTGTGTGTGTGTGTATTATATATATATTATATATATATATATATATATATATATATATATATATATATATTAATATATATATATATATATATATATATATATATTCACTCTGCTGATTATTCAAAATATAAAATATATGTGTCTAATTATACACTAACTAAATTCATTCATATTCATGTATTTGGATTTATAATCAACGTTTGAGAAGATTATTCTCAGAAATATTCATCCACCTGAAATACATGTTTGTTTCCTAGTACTGAAAACTAACTTCAGGGGATCGGATCATATTATGGCGGTGATGGGAGTTCATTACCCCAGTGTACCGCCTCACATTGCAGGAGAAGGACAAGTTAGAACGGCTAAAATCTATCTTGTTAGAAATTTCCAGGAAAATTGTGTGCTCCAAAACCTACAGGAAGGATTTCCATTGCACAAGGACCAGCTACGGGGGCTCAAACGCCAGTGATTTGTCCTCACGGAGGGTCACGCTGCTTATTCAGCAAATCACCCCACAGCTAGTGTCTGCAATGCGCGCTGGGAAACGACGAGAGAGCAACGCAAAGATATAGCCCTGTGGATTATGCGGGCTCCTGCCAGCTGTGCAATCACTGTGCTCAGTGTTGAGTTGTGGGTTTGAAACGGGGGAAGGAAGCGGTTCAATTCGGTTTTCCACACCGGTGAGACCACAGAGGAAGATAGCGGTCACCATCTTGGAGAGCTGACATCACCATCCCTGTTTTCAACTCATCACAGCTCATTCAGATACAGAATAGGTAATTTCAGGCTGCCATTCGCCTTCATCTTGCAGACAAATTACTCAGGGTCAGTGCTGAAGAACCCACGAAAATTGCTTCTTGGATCCTGCCCCTATCAGAACATACACCGAGCCCGGAGCGGCTGAATTCCGGGTCCCAGAACTGCTCTGGCCCAGGGCTAAAGAACCTGCAGAAACTGTTTCTTGGTCTGGGTCCTGCTGAATACTGTAAAGGTAAATGCCAACTGAGCCTTCATAGACAGTGGCAACAGGATTGAGACGGGGCTTGTGAGGGCCGGTCAGGACTCACTCGTTGCTTTGGTCACCCGGCAAAGGGAATGAAATGCTGCCATTCACATGGGATACCAACATGGCAGAGATCTGATGTGATCACAAAGCGGTGGAGGAGATAACTTCATCTATACCAGCGGCGAGAGAAATAGTTGGTCTCCTGGTAAAGAAAGTGAGTCACAAACATCCGAGTCTCTCTCACTTAGTCATCAAGCCAGAGGTGCAGAGCAGAGCTGCCGCCTGTGCCTGGAACAGGCCCAGCGACCCACCGGCATGGTAGTCACGTCACCCCAATTGGAGTAGGCGCAGAGCACACCCATGCCTGCAAGGTAGGCAGACGTACGACCGACCGGCAGAACAGGCCCAGGGGCCGGTCAGAATGTTAGACAGATCACCCCAATTGGAGGAGCATCACAGCCGCCAACCACACCTGCAATGGAGACTTTTCCACTATACAAGAGCAATATAAATATATAGGGGGAAAATTTCAAAAACACAACAGTTTCACCAAGCAGAAATAAATGCAAGCTGTATGAAAAGACAAGAAAAGAAAGGACCACAAGCAATGCAGGTCAACTCAACTTTAGAAGAGGTAATAGATGCAGCATATGGAATGTCAGATAAAGAATTCAGGATATACATGCTTCATGTGATCTGGAATCTCAAGGAAGACATTAGACAGCAAAAATCAGACAATGAAAGATCACTTCGACAATGAATTACATAAAAAAATCCAAGTAGCAAAGATCAACTATACAGTGAGATAGAGGTTATAAAAAACAAACAAACTGAAATCTTAGAAATGCAGGAAGTAATGAACCATCTTAAAAACTCAATTGAGAATACTACCATTAGAGCAGAATACTTAGAAGATAGAACATCAGACAATGAAGACAAAGTATTTCAACTCAAAATGAACATATACAGCTCAGCAAGACTGTTAAGAAACCATGAGCAAAAGTGCAAGAAATATGGGATAACATAAAGAGACCAAACATAAGAGTCATTGGGATACAGGAAAGTATAGAGGTCCAAACCAAAGGAGTGAGCAATCTATTCAATGAAATAATAGGAGAAAAATTCCTAGACTTGAAGAATGAGACAAAATCCCAAATCCTAAAAGTCTACAGGACGCCGAACATGTAATATCATAAGAGATCCACACCTAGACACATGATAATGAAGATACCCAACATACAGAATAAGGAGAGAATTTTAAAAGCTACAAGAGAAAGGAAGCAGATTATAGTTAGTGGTAAACCAACCAGGATAACAGCTGATCTTTCAACACAGACTCTGAAAGCTAGAAGATCCTTTAATAACATATTTCAAACACTGAAAGAAAATGGGTTCCAACCAATAATCATGTATCCAGTGAAATTAAGCTTCAGATGGAAGATGAAATTAAAACCTTCCACAATAAACAAAAGTGAAAAGAATTTGCAGCTAGAAAACCATCTCTTCAAAATATCCTCGGCAAAACATTACAGGAAGTGGAAATGGAAAATATCAATGAAAACCAACAGTGGAAGGTAGGACATTAAAGGGGGGAAAATAATCAAAGAGGAAAACAAACTATGTTTAGTAACATAAATAAACAAATATGGCTGGAAGAACATCCCATATCTAAATAATAACCAAAAATCTTAATGGCTTAAACTCACCAATTAAGAGACACAGGCTAGTAGAATGGATCACAAAACAAGAACCAACAAAATGCTGCCTACAGGAGACGCATTTTACAGGAAAAGACATACATAGACTCAAGGTGATACTTGGAAAAATCATATCACTCTTATGAACGTTGGAAACAAGCAGGAGTGTCCATACTCATATCAAATAAAATAGATTTCAAGCCAAAGTTAATCAAAAGGAATAAAGAAGGACACTACATACTACTCAAGAAAACCATACGCCAACAAGACGTAACAATCATAAATATATATGCCCCAAACAATGGTGCAGCTTTGTTCATCAAACAAACTCTTCTCAATTTCAAGAGTCTAATAGACCACAATACAGTAATCATGAGAGACATGAACACACCTCTCTCACCACTGGACAGATCTTCCAAACAAAAGTTGAATAAGAAAACTATAGAACTCAATAACACAATTAATAACCTAGACTTAATTGACATATATAGAATGTACAACCCATCATCAAGAAGTTACACTTTTTTCTCAGCAGAACATGGATCCTTCTCAAAAATACATCATATATTATGTCACAGGGCAACTCTTAGACAATAAAAAGGAGTAGAGATAATACCATGCATTTTATCTGATCATAATAGAATGAAACTAAAAATCAATGATATAAGAAGGAAGGAAAATTCATTCATCACTTGGAGAATGAACAATAGGTTTCTGAATGATCAATGGGTTATTGAAGACATCAAAGAGGAAATTAAAAAATTCTTAGAGGTAAATGAAAACACAGACACAATATATCGGAATCTATGAGACACATTGAAAGCAGTTCTAAGAGGAAAATTCATTGCTTGGAGTTCATTCCTTAGAAAAAGAAAAAACCAACAAATAAATGATCTCATACGTCATCTCAAAATCTTAGAAAAACAAGAGCAAACAACAGCAAAAGAAGTAGAAGGCAAGAAATAATTAAAATCAGAGCAGAAATTAATGAAATCGAAACAAAAGAAACAATTGAAAAAATTGACAAAACAATACATTGGTTTTTTGAAAAAATAAATAAAATCGACAGACCCTTAGCCATGCTAACAAAGAGAAGAAGAGAGAGAACTCAAATTACTACCATATGAAATGAAAAAGGAAATATAACAAGAGACACTTCAGAAATACAGAAGAAAATCAGAAATTATTTTGAATTAATATACTCCAAAAAAATAGAATATAGTGAAGGCATTGATAAATTTCTTAAGTCATATGATGTGCCCAGATTGAGTCAGGAGGATATAGACAACCTAAACAGTCTAATATCAATTGAGGAAATAGAAGAAACCATCAAAATACTACCAACTAAGAAAAGCCCAGGACCGGATGGGTGTAGAGCATAGTTTTAAAAAACCTTTAAAGAAAAACAAAAACCAATACTTTTCAAGATATTTCAGGAAAAATGCAAAAATCCTCAAAAAAATTCTGGCGAATCAGACACAAAATCATATATATAAAAAAAAATGTGCACCATGATCAAGTAGGATTCATTCCTGGGATGCAAGGCTGGTACAATATACAGAAATCAATAAATGTTATTCATCACATCAATAGACTTAAAAATAAGAACCATATGATCATCTCGAGAGATGCGGAAAAAGCATTCGACAAGGTACAGCATCACTTTACGTTCAAAACTCTAGAAAAACTAGGGATAACAGGATCATTCCTCAATATTGTAAAAGCAATCTATGCTAAGCCTCAGGCTAGCATCATTCTGAATGGAGAACAATTGAAGGCATTCCCCCTAAAATCTGGAGGAAAACAATGATGCCCTCTCTCACCCCTTCTGTTCAACATAGTTCTCGAAACACTGGCCAGAGCAATTAGAAAGGCTAAAGAAATTAAAGGCATAAAAATAGGAAGAGAAGAACTCAAATTATCGCTATTTGCAAAAGACATGATTCTATACCTAGCAGACCCAAAAGGGTCTACAAAGAAACTATTAGAGGTAATAAATGAATTCAGCAAAGTGGCAGGATATTAAATCACCACGCATAAATCAAAGGCATTTTTGTATATCAGCGACAAATCCTCTGAAATGGAAATGAGGACAATCACTCCATTCACAATATCCTCAAAAAAATAAATAAAATACTTGGGAGTCAACCTAACAAAAGAGGTGAAAGACTTATACAATGAAAACTACAGAACCCTAAAGAGAGAAATAGAAGAAAATCTTAGAAGATGGAAAAATATACCCTGTTCATGGATAAGCATAACTAACATCATCAAAATGACAATATTACCAAAAGTTCTCTATAGGTTTAATGCAATGCCAATTAAAATCCCAAGGTCATTTCTTGTAGAAATAGATAAAACAATTATGAAATTCATATGGAAAAATAAAAGACCCAGAATAGCAAAAACAGCTCTAAGCAGGAAGTGTGAATCAGGCAGTATACCGATACCAGACCTCAAACTATACTACAGATCAATAGTAACAAAAATAGCATGGTACTGGTGCCAAAACAGGTGGGTGGACCAGTGGTACAGAATAGAGGACACAGAAACGAATCCACAAAACTACAACTATCTTATATTTGATAAAGGGGCTAAAAGCATGCAGTGGAGGAAGGATAGCATCTTCAACAAATGGTGCTGGGAAAACTGGAATTCCATATGTAACAAAATGAAACTGAATCCCCTCCTCTCGCCATGCACAAGAGTTAACTCAAAATAGATCTAGGAGGTTGATATCAAATCAGAGACACTGCATCTGGTAGAAGAAAACTTTTGCCACAATCTACATACTGTGGGGTCGGGCTCCAAATTTCTCAATAGGACACCCATAGCACAAGTGTTAATCACTAGAATCAACAAATGGGACTTACGCAAACTAAATAGATTTTTCTTAGCAAAAGAAAAAATAAGAGAGGTAAATAGGGAGCCTATATCCTTGGAACAAATCTTTACTCCTCACACTTCAGATAGAGCCCTAATATCAAGAGTATACAAAGAACTCAAAAAAATTAAACAATAAGAAAATGAATAAACCCAATCAACAAATGGGCCAATGACCTGAACAGACACTTCTCAGAGGAGGACATACAATCAATCAATAAGTACATGAAAAAATGCTCACCATCTCTAGCAGTCAGAGAAAAGCAAAACAAACCCACCCTAAGATACCATCTCACTGCAGTAAGATTGGCAGCCATTATGAAGTCAAACGACAACATGTGCTGTCGAGGATGTGGGGAAAAGGGCACACCTGTACATTGCTGGTGGGACTGCAAATTAGTGCAGCCAATTTGGAAAGCAGTATGGAGATTTCTTGGAAAGCTGGGAATGGAACCACCATTTGACCTATTCCCCTTCTCGGTCTATTCCCTAAACACCTAAAAAGAGCATGCTACAGAGATACTGATAAATCGATGTTCATAGCAGCACAATTCACAATGGCAAGACTGTGGAACCAACCTAGATTCCCTTCAATAGATGAATGGATTAAAAATGTGGCATTTATATAGAATGGCTTTTGACTCACAAGGTGCAGCCAGCAGACCCTTATATGTAAAGGCAAATTGTTATATGGTTTGGTTTCAGGTAAATGTTCAGAATCAGGTTGCTATGGACACGGGGGCAAACTATGAGAGATAGAAGATTGGATGGTGCATTCTCCTGCAGACCCTGACCATACACACGTGACAGAACTCTCTCCAGCACTGTGTCCCAGTTGAACTCCTTGTATTTCGTGATGCAAATACCAAACTCCCAGTGCAGCAGCAAGAAACCCACGAAAAGTGGAGGATGCCAAATGGCTTGACAGTTCAAACGGGGAGACACTTAGGTTCCAGTGTCCACAGTTTACTTAGGAAGAGAGAATTCAGCACTGTGGTCTCATGTTCATTGGAAAATAAGAAACCATGTCCTCCAGGTCACATAGATGCAGACCCATCTTTGAAGGTCTCACTACAAAGGAAGCTAAAGCTCCTTACAACAAAATATATTTCAAGTGCCCAACCTCAGAGAGACTTTCTCAAGAAGTCTTTAGGCCAGCAGAGCTCCATGTGTGTGGACTGTTTAACCTTTCCCTTACTTTTGGAAACTCCTTTAACACCTCCAATTTTTTGAACTACTGAGCATATTTTATTCCACATATGAATTCACAGATTTTCTAACTCTTCTCCTCTAATTGTGTTTTACTAGGGTCGAAGGTAATGACAAGGCATTGTTCTTGATGAGAGTTGGAAGATTTTTGCGTAGCATATGTTTGCGTACACATTGGATTCATTTTCCTATTTTCCATTCAAAATTCTGAATCCCTGACACTAACCCATACCCTACTAGACTTTGACGATTAATCCTAATATGGTGAAGAAAAATAACCCAAAGAGTATAGAAATACAAGCAGTTCAGAGGAGGCATGGTGTATACTAGGTCTTGCCTTTTGCATGATAAAGGGTAGGTATTATAAAAATAGTCAATTTTTAATTGAAATAGTTCTACATGTATTTTTAAAGGTAACAAATATGTGACTTCCTGTCTCCTTTTCTCTGTAGCCTATTCAGCACATGTATTTTTATACGCACATATAGAATCCTACCTGGTATCACACATAATTTCTTTTGAGGATACTGACTTGGAAGATAAAAATTGTGAGAAGAGATCATTCCTCCTAAACGCTGTTGGAACTAAAAATTCAACCTATGTCAGCTTCCTAGTAGAACAACATTATACATGAATCCATGTTAAGCAAAATGAATATTTTTCGATATGTGGATTATATATATTTCATGATGAAATGCGATTGGCATATATATTGCTACTTTTTAATGTCTGTGCGTGTGTGTGTGTGTGTGTGTGTGTGTGACTCTCCAAGTTTTTTAAAATATGAAATATATGTGTATTATATACACTCCCTAAATTCATTCATGTTCATGTATGTGGATTTCTAAACAACTTTTCAGAAGATTATTCTCAGAAATATTCCTCCACCTGGAATACATATTTTTTTCCCATTACTGACATCTGACTTCAGTTAATGGTTCATACAAATCCTAACATTTCTACATTAACTGACCCAGTTTAACATCAATGCAAGTAGATTACTATGGGACAAGATGTCTATTTTGAACTTCATTTCTATTCAACACTGCTACATTACTATTTCTTCACGTTTAGCCCATCATAGCATATATATTTCATCCACAAGTTCACAAATTTAGAGGCATTTGGTTCACTTTAAATCCCTTCCTGCTTTAGAACACATGTATTCATCCAGGTTTCTTGACTGGAATTTTTTGAGACTTCTTTCCAAACACATTATTTTCGATTTCCATAATCCTTTTGAAGAAAATCTCACACACCCTTCATGATAAACCATAACCTAATATTACCATTAGATGTATAACTGGTTGGAATGAATGATTGTATATCAATATTAGATTTCCTGTATATTTTCAGATATCAATTAAATGAATTATTTAAAGTGGAACCAGTTATATTATTTATTCACAGTATGGTCTACTCATGCATTATCTCTATATTCACAGACACAGCGTACACCTCTTTGTACCCCCAATACTAATTTATACGTCTTCTCAATATTACTCCCGGAAATGGTTGAAGAAATACTCATGTCACCTGATCTACATATACATTTTATCACAGTAATATTCTGGACAAAACTGCAAAGGTCACACTTATGATTTTACAAAGCCTAAATGGAAAGTGAACACGGATTACTAAAAACATCCATGTCCAGGTTGCCTAATGCTCTCAAATGTCATTCTTTGGTGACTACAAATTTGTTTCTTCCTAAGATTATATATTCAAACTCAATCCTGTTGAAAATGTCTAATCCTAACACTCACTTTGTACTTTGCCTAATTTCCTATTGTCTTCCTTGATATTTGCTTTCCTACATTTTTTCCCTAGTTCATCTTTGTGACTGACTCTTCACATGTGCTGACATTGGCATTCACTCTCTAATCGAAACCCTGTTGCTAAAGATTTTTTTTTTCCAAATTCTATACTCACACTTCTTCCGAAAACTACCGATTATCTTCCTAATCTTACCGACTATCCCTTTTGGAGTTGATGTTCCCTTCTAAATTCAATCATCCAAGA
Source organism: Callospermophilus lateralis (assembly GCF_048772815.1). NCBI lineage: Eukaryota > Metazoa > Chordata > Mammalia > Rodentia > Sciuridae > Callospermophilus > Callospermophilus lateralis. The sequence continues at coordinate 857,107 of NW_027514896.1, forward strand.
TACAAAGTCTTATGCCATTGTATATTGATTTATCCAAGAAAACTCTGCTGAAGGTAATTCAATGCTAAGTATCCCAATCAAGGGCCCAATTCCCTTCTTGGCTTCAAATCTTACCTAGATTTCTGTTTTCATACATATATTTCACCTCTATGTTCTTATAAATATAGCAGATTCCCAATATCATTATTCATCCCTCAGAATAATTTCTAACCCAAATTGAACAAGTTATTAATGCTAACCATACACTGTTCCCTCAATCTAACTTTACAGAAGAGCGGGACAGAGTTGGTCTTACAGTACAGGAATATAGGGGATCTTCCACCTGCTTAGAACCTCAAAGGTCCATGCAGATATGACCCCTGGAGAAGATGTAGGCAGATATGAAGGACCAAACAAGGCCTGTGTGGAGAGCTGTTCCTGGGTGCCTATGGTTGATATACCATTCTAACTTGTAAAAGTGTCACATGAAGTAGGGGTAGCCACCAGCACTTGTCCCCGTTGAACTCCTTGTATTTCGTTAAGCAAATACCAAACTCCCAGTGCAGCAGCAAGAAACACCACGAAAATGGAGGATGAGCAAATGGCTTCACAGTCCACATGGGGAGACACTTTGCCCCCAGTGGCCACAGATTACCTACAAACAGGGAATTCAGTACTGCTGCCATATGTTCATTATTAAATAAGATACCATGTCCTCCAGGTCACATAGATGCACACCCAGCTTTGATGGTCTCACTACAAAGAAGCTATAGCTCCGGACAACAATATAAATTTAAGTGCCCAACCTCAAAGCCAGTTTCTCAAGAAGTCTTTAGGCCAGCAGAGCTCCATGTTTGGGTTGTGTTTACAATGTCCCTTACTTTGTGAAACTCCTCCACCACATCCAAGGTTGTGAACTCCTGAGAATTTCCCATTCCAGATTGGATTTATTTTCCAATTTTCACTTCTACAGTAACTGACCTAGTTTTACATCAATGCAAGTAGATTCCTATGGAATATGATGTGTATTTTGAAGTTCATTTTTATTCAACACTGTTACATTACTATTTCTTCAGTTTATGCACATAATAGGATATATATTTATTCCACAAGTTAGGAAGTTTATAGGCATTTGTTTCACTTTCAATCACTTTCTGCTTCAGAACACATGTATTCCTCCATGTTTCTTGACTTTTCTTCTCATGAGACGTCTTTCCAAACACATTATTTTCTATTTCCGTAATCACTTTTGAAACAAAACTCACACACCCTTCATTATAAACCATAACTCTAAGATTACCATTAGATGTATAACTCTTTGGAATGAATGATTGTATATCAATATAAGATTTCCTATATATTTTCAGATATCAATTCAATCCATTATTTAAGTGGAACCAGTTATATTTTTTCCCAATATGATCTATTTATGCATTATCTCTATATTCATAGACACAGCGTACACCTCTTTGTACCCCCAATACTAATTTATTCGTCTTCACAATATTGCTTCCGTAAATGGTGGAAGAAATACTCATTTCACCTGATCTACATATACATTTTATTACAGTAATATTCTGGACACCAAATGCAAAGGTCACACTTATTATTGTACCAAAGCCTAAATGGAAAGTGAGCATGTATTACTAAAAACATCCATGTCCACATTGCCTAATTCTCTCAAATGTCAATCCTATTCCTGACTACATATGTGTTTCTTTCTAAGATTATATATTCAACCTGAACCCTTTGAAAATGTCTAATCCTATCACTTTATAGTTTGCCTGATTTTGTAATGTCTCTATTGATATCTGCTTTCCTACATATTTCCCAAGTTCATCATTGTGATTGACTCTTCACATGTGCTGACAAACATATTCACTCTCTAACCAAAACCCTATTGCTAAAGAACTTTTGTTCCAAATACTATACTCACTCTTCTTCCAATACCTACCGACTATCTTCCTAATCCTACCGACTATCCCTGTTTGACTGGATGTTCTCTTGTACATTCAATCATCCAAGGTAGAAGATCCTATGCCATTGATTATAGATTTATTTTAGACATCTGTGCAGAAAGTAATTCAATGCTAATTATCCCAGTCAAGGTCCCAATGCCATTCTTGGCTTCGAATCTTACCTAGATTTCTGTTTTTATAATTATATTTCACCTCTATATTCTTTTAAATATTTTAGGTTCCAAATACCATCATTCATCCAGCAGAATGATTTCTAACCCAAATCAAACATGTTGTTAACCTTAACCATTCACTGTTCCATCAATCTAACTTTATGGAAGAGCAGGGATAGAGTTTGTCTTAAAACACAGGAATGTATGAGATATTTCACCTGATGAAAACCTCAAAGGTACATGCATAAATGATCCCTGAGGAACATGAAGGCAGCTATAAAGGACCTGAGAGAGCAAAAGTCATCTTCAATGGCAAACAACCTGGTCAGGATGAAGGGTTCTGTCTGAATCAGCCTCTCTCTTCTTAATGTAGAGAAAATGGACCAAACCCAGCCTGTGTGGGTAGCTGTTCCAGGGCGCCTATTATTGATATACCATTCTAACTTGTGAAAGTGTAACAGGAAGTAGGGGCAGCCTCCTTCTCATGTGACCCTTGGAAGCCACTGGTAGGACAAAGTGATTGCCAAGGCAGTAACCTCATTCAGTTCCTGAAGGAAGTGACCTCACCTCACTTCCTTGGTGATTAAAATCTCTGAACTTGGGATTCATGAAGCCAGTCACCCATAGCCAGTCTCAATCCCAGTCCCAGTGGTCACACTTGTTTGGATTTACCAAAGACAGAGTCAGTCTTTCTTGGTAACTACTGATGTGAGGATGGCCAAATGCCAGGAAAGCTCTGAAGAGGAGCCGTTTCTGAGAAAGCAGGTAGTGGCTCACCTCTGGCTCCTGACACCTTCACAGAGTTAGACAAGGAGATCAGATCTGACACAGGGCAGGCCATTTCAGGGGAATATAGTATGGTCCACCAGTCAGAGGACACTCTGGATATTCACAGACCTACTTGAGTTAAGGAGGTGCCTTTGTGGGTGTGGGTGTGAGTTTGTGGTTTTATCTAATGTTTTGAGAATAGGTAGGAAAGGCGGTTTGTTTGGATTGGAGTGGACTGTTTCTAGTAAGTCGTTTGACAAGGCGAGTGCTTCTATGTCTGTGTTTCCCACTCTGTCCGTGGTTGTAGACATTAGAAAAGACAATGCATCAAGGATGTCTCCTGTCTAGTAGAATGCTTCCCAGCATTTTTCCTGCCCGATTTAGGAATGGACTGTGGCTAGCCTTATGCATGGGAAACACCTACTAACTTTCTAAGTTCCTGTTTTCTTCCTGAATTCCGGCAAATCTCAAGAATAGGCCCATGGTTTTGAGTCCAAGATATGTACCACCTCCAAGCTCTGTGACATGGCCATGTACTTGATAGCTGTAGGGAATGGGAACATCTTAGAAAACTCAAATAAATGTGTGACCAGTAAACTCTCAGTGGAGAGACCCTGCTTTGGTTTATTTGCATACTTATGGTTATGTTGCCCTGAATGTCAAGAAGGTCTTTGCCTCAGGCCACCCCTTTGTGAAGCCTGAAGAAAACTGTTTTCAAATGGAAATAAATGGGCATAACATGTTGCTCTTTGCTTAATTGCTATGGAAAGGGATGTGTCCGAATCAGCCTCTTGGGCCTCTGTGAGGTTGTGGCTTTGATTCTCAGCACATGATAGATCTAAAGATAGATTCCATGTGTGCAATCAAAACCAAAATGGCAAAAAAAATTAGTCATTGTGAATGAGTCTCTTGCATTCCTCTGTTAGGTTCTTTACCTCCATCAAGTGTGAATAGGAATCCTTTAGGTCAAATGAGTTCTTTAAAGCCCTGCAGAGGTGCTTGTGTTTTCTCAAGACTCCAAATCACATAAAGAATCTATACCTGAGAGTCAGTAGGCCTGAAATTGGAGAAGGAGAGCAGTATTAATGGCAGGCCTATTTGATCACTCCTGGTTCACAGGAAGGGTGTCCATGTCACCCTGACTTTAGGCAAATGAGGGGCAAGCAACATTATTTTGGACACTCTCTTGGGATGCATTCCGCATGGTAACCTCCAGCCAGAGGTTATGATGAATGTCTATATTTAAGAAGATGAGGGCCATGTGGGTGTATTTTGGTTTTAATTGTCGTCATTCTTGTGGCAGTTGGAAGAGATGACTGGATCCACCTGGGCTTGAACTCTGGTGTCATTCCCCTTAGAGACTGAGTTCTGGAACACACATCAAGGAAGAATTGCCATAAATTGTGTGGGGATTTTAAGAGGCCACACATGAGAGTCGCCCTTGGGAACTGAGATCTATGCCCACGGTGGCTTTCCACAGAGCACTGGGAATCTCAGACAGGATATCACATGATTTAAATTCAGAAAGACTTGGCAGCCATATTTGATAGTCAAAACACACATGGACCTCAATTGTAGACCTCAATGGGCGTGGCTTCATGTGACCTTTTGGCCATGCTCTGGGAAGCCTTGCCTGTGAGAGTTCTCCAGAGCTTTCATTGAAATGATCTTCCTCAACATTGAATAATTCCTGAATGAATTGAAATAAACAGTGCCTCCAACTTTATCCTTGAAAATTGGCTAGATAAATACCATGAAATTTTTAAAATTCCAATGACCAGGTGGCACTGAAGAACCTTTGGATGTCCTGTTGCTGATCATGAGTGTACCAGACAGTGCCTTGATTAACTGGTTTTCATGAATATGGTGTAGAACAGAGATGCCAGTAATTTGGAGCCTGCAGAATAGTGGGCCTAGAGCAGAGGTGATTAAGTGTGTGATAAAACATCTGTGGTGGGGTCATGTGGATGTGCCATTGTCTTCCAAATGGATTGTGACTGACATGGTGCAGCCAGCAGAACATTGTATGTAAACGCATCATGTTATATGGAGAGGTTTAAGGGCAATGTTCAGAATCAGGTTGCTATGGTCACGGAGGCAACCTATGTGGTATACAAGCCCTGTTGGTGCATTCTCCTGCAGACCCTGACCCACCACATGTGACAGAACTCCCTCCAGCACTGTGGTCAAGTTTAACTCCTTGTATTTCATGAAACAAATACAAAACTCTGAGTGCAGCAGGAGACATTATAAAAAGTGGAGGATGATGAAATGGCTTCACAGTCCACATGGGGAGACACATAGACCCCAGTGGCCATAGTTTACCTACAAAGAGAGAATTCAGCACTGCTGCTTCATGTTCATTGGAAAATTATAAACCATGTGCTCAAGGTCACAGAGATGCATAAACAGCTTTGATGGTCTTACTAGAAAAAAAGCTAAAGCTCCTGAAAACAACATATATTTCAACTGTCCATCTTAGAGGCAGTTTCTGCAGAGTCTTTAGGCTGGCAAATCTTCATGTTTGTGGAGTATTTACATAGTCCCTTACTTTTGGAAACTCCTCTACCATCTCCAAGGTTGTGAAATCCGGAGCAGTTTTCATTTCAGGTATGAATTCAAAGATTTTCTAACTCTTTTCCTCTAATTGTGTCTTACTTGGGGTGAAAATAATGTAAAGTTATTGTTCTAAATGAGAGTGGGAAAATTTTTGTGTAACACTAATTTGCATACACATTGATCCATTTTCCAATTTTCCACTTGAAATACTGAATCCCTGACAGTAACTCATACCCTACTATACTCTGACTACTAATCCTAATATGATGGAGAATAATACCCAAACAGAATGAAAATACAAGCAGTTCAGTGGAGACATGGTGTACAGTTGGACTTCCCTTTTGCATGATTAAGGGTAGGTGTTATAAATCTACTCAATTTTTAATTGAAATAGTCCTCCATGTGTTTTTAAAGTTCACAAATATGTTAATATGTCTCCCTTTCTCTGTAGCCTACTCAGCACATGTATTTTTATATGCACATAGAGAATCCTACCTGGTATCACACGTACATTTTCATGAGTTGGCTGAATTGGCAGATACAAATTGTGAGAAGAGATCAGTCCTCCTAAACCCTGTGGGAACTGAAAATTCAAACTATGTATGAGCTTCCCAGTAGAACAATATTATACATAAATCCATGTTCAGTATAATAAATATTTTTGAATCTGTGGATGATGTATATTACATGATGAATTATGATTAGCATGTATTTATTGATACTTTTTAATGTATATTTGTGTTTATTTAAAATATATATATATATATATATATATATATATATATATATATATATATATATATATCTCCAGATTTCTCAAAATATGAAATATATGTGTCTTATACACACTCTGTAAATTCATTCATGTTCATGTATATGGATTTATAATCAACTTTTCAGAAGATAATTCTCAGAAATATTCATCCACCTGAAATACATATTTGTTTCCCAGTACTGAAAACTAACTTCAATCAATGGTGTTTACAAATCCTAATATTTCTACAGTAACTGACCCAGTTTAACATCAATGCCAGTAGATTCCAATGGGACATGATGTCTATATTGACCTTCATTTTAATCCAACACTGGTACATTACTTTTTCTTCAGTTTTTGCGCATCATAGGATATGTATTTCATCCACAAGTTCACAAATATATAGGAATTTGTTTCACTTTCAAACACTTCTTGCTTCGGAACACATGTATTCCTCCATGTTACTTGACTCGTCTTTTCATGAGACTTCTTTCCAAATACATTATTTTCAATTTCCATAATCAATTTCGAAGCTAAACTCACACACTCTTCATGATGAACCATAACATTAATATTAACATTAGATGTATAACTGGTTGGAATGAAAAATTTTATATCAATATAAGATTTCCTCTATATGTTCACGATTCAATTCAATCCATTATTTAAAGTTGGAACCAGTTATGTTTTTTATTCACAGTATTGTCTATTAATGCATTATCTCTATATTCATAGATACAGTGTACTCCTCTTTGTCCCTTCAATACTAATTTATACGTCTTCAAAATATTGCTCCCAGAAATGGTGGAAGAAATACTCATGTCACCTTATCTATATATAGATTTCATCACAGGAATATTCTGGACACAAAAAGCGAAGGTCACACTCATGATTGTATCAAAGCCTAAATGCCAAGGGAGCGTGGATTACTAAAAAGAACCATGTCCAGGTTGCCTAATGCTCTCAAATGTAAATCCAATTGGTGACTACATATTTGTTTCTTCCTAAGATTATATATTCAACCTCAAACATGTTGAAAATGTCTTATCCTATCACTCACTTCATACTTTGCCTGATTTCATAATATCTTTATTGATACCTGCTTTCATACATATTTCCCCCAGTTCATCATTGTGACTGATACTTCACATATGCTGACATTTACATTCACTCTCTACCCGAAACCCTATTGCTAAAGAACTTTTGGTCCAAATCCTATACTCACTCTTCTTTCTAAACCTACTGAATATCTTCCTAATGCTACTGACTATAGTTTTTTGACTCGATGTTCTCTTCGACAATCAATTATCCAAGGTATAAGGTCCTATGCCATTGTATATCAATTTATCTGAGACACATGTGCATAACATAATTCAAACCTAAGTATCCCACTCAAGGGCCCAGTTCCCTTCTGGCTTCCAATCTTACCTAGATTTCTGTTTTTATACTTATATTTTACCTATATATTTTTGTAAATATCACAGGCTCCCAATACCATTATTCATCCGGCAGAAAGATTCCTAACGCAAATCAAACATGTTATTAACCCTAAACATACACTTTTCCCTCAATCTAACTTTACAGAAGAGGAGGGACAGAGTTGGCCTTACAATACAGGAATGTAGGGGATCTTCCACCTGCTGAGAACATCAAAGGTATATGCAGAAATGATCCCCTGAGATGATGAAGGAAGCTATGAAGGACCTGAGAGAGCAAAAGACATCTTCCATGGCAAACTATCTGGTCAGGATGAAGGGATGTGTCTCAATCAGCCTCTACCTTCTTAATGTAGAGAAGATGGACCAAACCAGGCCTGTGTGGAGAGCTGTTCCCAGGTACCTATGGTTGGTATACCATTCTAACTGTGAAAGTGTGACAGGAAGTAGGGACAGCCTCCATCTCATGGGACTTTTAGAAGTAACTTTTAGGACAAAGTGGTTGCAAAGTCGGTGACCTCATTCAGTTCCTGAAGGAAATGACCTCACCTCACTGCCTTGGTGATGGAACTCTCTGGACGTTTGATCCTGGAAGACAGGCACCAAGAGCCAGTCACACCCAGTCCCAGTGGTCTCACTTGTTTTGATTTATCAAGAACAGAGTCAGTCTTTCTTAGTACCTACTGATGTGACGATGGCCAAATAACAGGAAAGCTCTGAAGAGGAGCTTTTCCTGGGAAATCAGGTAGTGGCTCACCCATGGCTCCTAACAACTTCAAAGTGTTGGCCAAGGAGACTAGATCTGATACAGGACAGGCCATTTTGGGGGAACATACAATGGCCCACCATTCCGAGGACACTCTGGATAGTCACAGACTTACTTGAGCAAAGGAGGTGCCTTTGAGTGTGTGTGTGTGGGTTTGTGGTTTTGTCTCATGTTCTGAGAATAGGAAGGAAAGGCTCTTTGTTTGGATTGGTGTGGACTGTTTCCAGTAAGTCGTTTGACAAGGCGAGTGCTTCTATGTCTGTGCATCCCACTCTGTCCGTGGTTGTAGACATTAGAAAAGAGAATGCATCAATGGATGTGTCCTGTCTAGTAGAAAGCTTCAAAACATTCATCCTGCCCAATTTACAAATGGACTGCAGCTTGTCTTATTGAAGGGCAACATCTGCTCTCTTACTAAGTTTCTGTTTTCTTCCTGAATTCTGGAAACTCTCCAGAATAGCCTCATGGTTTTGTGTCCAAGATATGTACCACCTCCAAGCTCTGTGATATGGTGATGTACTGGATAGCTGAAGGGAATGGCGAGCATCTAAGAAAACTCAGATATCAGTGGGACCAGGAAAGTCTCAGTGGAGAAACCCTTCTTTCGGGCTTTTGCTTACCTATTGTTCTGCTGCCCTGAATTTCAGGAAGGTTTTTACCTCAGGACACTCATTTGTGAAGCCTGAAGAAAGCAGTTTTCAAATGGAAATGAATGGGCATCACCTGTGGCTCTTTGCTTAATTTCATTGGAAATGGATGTTTCTGAAACAGCCTCTTGGCCCTGTGTGAGGCTGTGGTTAGATACTCAGCACCTTATACATCCCACGTGTTCATCCAAAACCAAAATGGCCAAAAGAGCAGTCCTTGTGGATGAAGTCTCTCTCTACCTCTGTAAGGTTCCTGACATCTATCAAGTGAGAATAGCGTGCCTTTGGGTCAAATGAGTTCTTCAAAGCCCTTCAGAGGCTAGCCCATAGGTGATTCCAATGATTCCAATTCACATGAAGATTCTAAACCCCACAGTCAGTAGTCCTCAAATTGGAGAAGCAGAGCAGTATTAACGGCAGGCCTATTTGATCAGTCATGGTTCACAGAAAGGTGTTCAGGCCACCCCAACTTTAAACAAATGAGGGGCAAGGGAGCTTATTTTGGACACTGTCTTGGGCTGTGACCCTCATGGAAACCTCCATCCAGAGGTTAAAATGAGTGTCTATATGGAAGAAGATGATGGCCATGTGGAAGTGTTCTGGTTTTAATTGTGGTTATTAGTGTGGTTGTTGAAAAATATGACTGGCTCCACCTGGTCTTGAACTCTGGTGTGATTCCCTTTAGAGACTGAGTTCTGGAACTGATCTCAGAGAAGTATTGCCATGAGTTTTGTTGGGATTTTACAAGGCCATGCATGAGAGTCACCCTTGGAATCTGAGATCTGTGCCCAGGAAGGCTTTCCACAGAGCACAGGGAATCTCAGCCAGGTTATCACATAATTTTTTTCTGAAAGAATTAGCAGCCATAGTTGAGAGGCAAAACAGGCAAGAATTTTACATTGTAGACCTCAATGGGCCTGGCTTCATGTGACCATTTGGCAACACTTTGGGAAGCCTTGCCTGTGAGAGTTATCCAGAGCGTTCATTGAAATGGGCTTCCTCACCATTTAATGGTTACTGAATTAAATGAAACCCTCAGTGCCTACAACTTCATCCTTGAAAAATGGGCTCGATAAATACCATGAAATTTTTGAAATTCCCATGACCAGGTGGCACTGGAAAACCATTGGAGATCCTGTTGCTGATCATGAGTGTACCAGAAAGTGCCTTGATTGACTGGGTTTCACAAAAAAATTGTGTAGAACAGAGATGCCAGTAAGTTGGAACCTGCTGAGTAGTGGGCCTAAAGCAAAGGTGGGTAGGTGTGAGATAAAACATCTCTGGTGGTTTCATGTGGATCGGCCGTTGGCTTTCAAATGGCTTGTGACTGACATGATGCAGCCAGCAGACCCTTATATGAAAAGGCATCTTGTTATATGGATAGGTTTCTGGGCAATGTTCAGAATCAGGTTGATATGGTCAAGGGGGCAAGCTATGTTGGACATAAGCCTGGTTGGTGCATTCTCCTGCAGACTCTGTCCCACCACACGTGACAGAATTCCCCCCAGCACTGTGTCCCAGTTGAACTCCTTGTATTTCATGAAGCAAATACCAAACTCCCAGTGCAGCAGCAAGAATCACCACGAAAAGTAGAGTATGACCAAATGGCTTCACAGTCCACACGAAGAGACACTTATCCCCCAGTTGCCACAGTTTACCTACAAAGTGAGAATTCAGCACTGCTGCCTCATTTTCATTGGAAAATAAGATACCATGTCCTCCAGGTCACATAGATGTTGACCCAGTTTTGACGCTCTCACTACATAGGATGCTAAAGCTACCGACAACAACATACATTTCAAGTGTCCCAACTCAGAGGCAGTATCTCAAGAAGTCTTTAGGCCTGCAGAGCTCCATGTTTGTGGAGTGTTTACCTTGTCTTTTATTTTTGGAAAGTCATCTACCACCTCCAAGGTTGTGAACTTCTGAGCATATTCCATTCCGGGTATGTATTCACAGATTTTCTAACTCTCATCCTCTAATTGTGTATTTCTTCCAGTGAGGGTAATATCAAGGGATTGTTCTTAATGTGAATGGGAAGATTTTTGTGTAGCACATATTTGCAAACACATTGGGTTTACTTTCCTATTTTCCATTCGAAATACTGAATCTCTGACACTAACCCATACCCTACTAGACTCTGACTACTAATCCTTATATGATGGAGAATAGTAACCCAAACAGAATACAAATACCAGCAATTCGGAGAAGGCATGATATGTAGTTGGACATCCCTTTTGGATTATATTGTGTAGGAGTTAAAATATATATTTAATGTTTATTGACATAGTTCTCCATGTGTTTTTAAAATTAACAAATATGTGAATTCCTCTCTCCCTTTTCTGTAGCCTATTAAGCACATGTATTTTTATATGCACAAATAGAATCCTACCTGGTATCACATGTACATTCTTCTGAGGTGGCTGACATGGCAGATAAAAATTGTGAGAAGAGATCACTCCTCCTAACCTCTGTTGGAACCGAAAATTTAACCTATGGGTGAGCTTCCTAGTTGACCAACATTATGCATAAATCCATTTTCAGTAAAATGTATATTTTTGGATAAGTGGATGTTATATATTTAATGATGAATTTCGATTGGCATATATATTGCTACTTTTTAATGTCTCTGTGTGTGTGTTTGTGTGTGTATATATATATATATATATATATATATATATATTTATATATATATATATACTCTCCAGATTTTTCGAAATATGAAATATATGTGTCTTATTATACACTTCCTAAAATCATTTATATTCATGTATGAGGATTTATAATGAACTTTTCACAAGATTATTCTCAGAAATATTCATCCACCTGAAATACATATTTGTTTCCTAATACTGAAAACTAACTTCAGTGAATGGTGCATACAAATCATAATATTTTGACATTGCAAGAGGGCCGTGAATAGAGAGCATCATACCCATTGTACCGCGCCACTGCGCAGGTGACTAACGACTAAGAACGACAAAAAACTATCTTGTTAGGAACTTACAGCAAAATGGGGGTGCACTGAAACCTAGAAGAAGGATTTCTAGCACTGAGGTCCGGTAAATGAGTCCCAAACATGAGCCAACTCTGCGACCGGAGATTCTGTCTGACTGATCCGCGCGACCCGTCCAGTGGCTACAGACAGCAGGGCACCACCGAGATGCGATCAATAATCACGGAGAAACGTTGATGCAGATTCTGTGGAATTCTGCCAGTAGAGTCCCCACTAAGCCCTGGGCTGAGTTCAGGGTTTCAGATGGGGAAGGAAGTGGTACAGTTCTAACCCCCACAATAGAAACTCCACGAAGGAAACCAACGGCCACCATCTTGGTGAGCTGAAGTAATGACAGCCACTCCCCTACAGATTGCAACAATAAAACAGGTGCTGTTACTCAGCTCATTTCCCATACTTCGGGGAATTTGCATCAAATCTCTCCTAGGCTTTCTGGGGGAGAGATTATCAGAGCGAGCCTGCATAAAGACAGAGGAAAACTAGAGGCACCTGACTTTCAACTCCCCCTCCCATCAGTGGTGAAAAAAACCTGTCTAGCCAGCGCTGAGAGAGGGGCAAGCGGAAAAAAAAAATCAAAACAATAGAGTGCCGGGGTTCCCAATAGCCAACTGTGCAATCAGAGATCCGGGCTGATTGAATCATGCAGCCAGGCCTGCAGTTTCAGATGGCGGGGCACCACCGAGAAGTGACCTGAAGCCGGGAGAAATGTTGCTGCGGATTCTGTGGAATCCTGCCGGCTGAGCTCCCACTGATCCCCGGGCTGAGTTTGGGAATTCAGACAGGGAAGAAAGCGGTATAGTTCTATCCCCCACAAAAGAAACTCCACCAAGGAAACCAGCGGCCACCATCTTTAAGATCTGAAGTAACCACCGCCCCTCTCCAATAGATTGCAACAATAAAACAGATGTGTGTTACTCAGCTCATCTCTCATACAGCGGGGAATTCGCATAAAATGTCTCCTAGGCTTTCCGGGGGAGGGTTAATCAGAGCAAGCCTGCATAAAGACGCAAGAAAAACTAGAGACACCTGACTTTCGACTCCCCCTACCATCAGTGGCGATAACGAAACGTGTATAGCCAGTGCTGGGGGAGGGGCAAGCGGAAAAAATCAAAACAATAGAGTGTCTGGGTTCCCAAAAGACACCCTCCACACCCAACAAACGGCAGGCACAGAGTACAGTTCGAACTGCCGAGAGGCATCACTCAGGGGAAATCTGGTCTAGAAAAAGAAACCAGGACAAGCAGGAGAAACCAAAGGACTAGAAGGCAGGCCCTTGTGACTGGGCGGCTGAAGACCGCAGGCCTGCACGTGACATTCCACCCACTGCCTGAGTGACTGGGGGGCTGAGGAATGCCCGCCCGCCGGCAACCGAGCGTGAGACTGCGTGGCTAGAGATAGCCAACCCAACGGCAACAGCCCACCTGCTGCCCGCGTGACTGGGCACTTGGAGACCGCCTGCCCGCTGGCGACCAACCGCGCAATTGGGCTCCTGGAGACCACCCTCCTGCCAGTGACCCAGAGCTGAAACAAACCAGAGACAGTCAAGTCCCACCCCCCAATTCGGACACCTCGGCAAGGAGCCTGGGGCCCGCCAAAGCAGAGAGGTGACATCACTGGAGCTCGGCCTTCGGAATTACTTCCAAGCGGAATCCACTTTAGCAGGCATAGTTTACCAACACAAAGGAGAGACAACAGAGATATACAACACCAAAACAAATCTAAAGAATAAAGCAGAAACACAGCAATCAAATAGAGCTGGAAAGTAACGTGAACATCATGAAAAAACAAGGGCAAAAAAGGAGTACAAACAATGCAGGACAACTTAATTCTACAGGAGGAACTTGAAGCATCAGAAACAGGGATAGGGAAAGAACTCAAGGCATACCAAACTCAGATGGAAAGGAATATTAGAGAAGACATGAGGCAGCAAGTCCAAGCAATAAAAGTATATTTTGAAAATGAATTAAACAAACAAATTCAAATGGCAAAGAATGAGCATTACCAGGAGATAGAGATCTTAAAAAAGATATTAAACAGTAATCCTAGAAATGCAGGAAAATATAAACCAAATTAAAAACTCAAACGAGAATATTACAAATAGACTAGATCAAGTAGAAGTCAGAACATCAGATAATGAAGACAAAGTTTATCAAATTGAAAAGAATTGAGTAAACACAGAAAAGATGCTTAAATCCCACCAGGAATTTATTCAAAAGATATGGGATGTCATAAAAAAACAAAAAACAAATTTAAGAGTCATCAGGATAGAAGAAGGCATAGAGATTCAAATCAAAGGAATGGACAACATATTAAATGAAATAATTCTATAAAACTTCCCAGAGATGAATGATGGATTGGATTGCTAATTCCTGGAAGCCTACAGGACCCCAAACATTCAAAACCAAAATAGACCAACTCCAAGACATATAATTATGAAGATAGCCAACATAAAGAACAAGGAGAGAATATTAAAAGCTACAAGAGAAAGGAGGCAGATTACATTCAGGGGTAAACCAATTAGGTTAACAACTGATTTTTCATCACATTGGTTGAAAGTGAGAAGATCCTGGAACAATGTAATTCAAATGCTGAAAAAAAAAAAGAATTCCAACCAAGAATACCATATAAAGCAAAGTTAAGCTTCAGATTTGACAATGAAATTAAAGTCTTTCACGATAAACAAAAGCTAAAACAATTCTCAGCCAGAAAACCAGCACTGCAAAGCATTTTGTGCAAAATACTACAAGAAGAAGAGTTAAAAAATAGTGCCCAAAACTAACAGTGGGAAGTATCTCAGTAAAGCGGGAGGAAAGTAACCAAAAAAGTAAAAACTATCCAAACTAAAATATAATAAATAAATAAACATGACTGGAAGTACAAATCATATTTCAATTGTAACCTTAAATGTTAATGGCCTAATTTCACCAATCAAGAGACATGTGCTAGTGACCTGGATCAAAAAAACAAATCCAACAATATTCTGCATTCAGAAGACTCATATGATAGGAAAAGACATACACAGGCTGAAGGTAAAAGGTTGGGAAAAATCATAACACTCACACGGCCCTCGGAAGCAAGAAGGATTTGCCATACTCATATGGAATAAAATCAACTTCAAACCTAAGTTAATCAAAAGGGATAAAGAATGACACTATATTCTGTTAAAAGGAATCATCCACCAACAAGAAAAAAACAATTATCAATTTGTATGCACCAAGCAATGGAGGTGCAACGTTCATAAAACAAACTCCCTCAAGCTCAAGGGTCAAATAGACTACAAGACAATAATTATGGGTGACTTCAACATACCACTCTCGGCATTAGAGAGATCCTCTAGACAAAAACTGAATAAAGAAACTATAGAACTCAACAGCACAATCAATAACCTAGACTTAACCGACATATATAGAATATATCAACCATCATCAAGTGGATACATGTTCTTCTCAGCAGCACATGGATACTACTCAGAGATACACCATATATTATGCCATAGGGCGATTCTTAGTAAATATAAAGGCATGGAGATTATACCGTGCACCATATATGATCATAATGGAATGAAACTGGAAATCAATGAGAAAAGAAAGAAGGAAAAATCCTACATCACATGGAAAATGAACAACATGCTACTGAATGATCAATGGGTTACAGAAGACATAAAGAAGGAGATAAAAAAATTCTTAGAGACAAATGACAATACAGACACAACATACCGGAATCTATGGGACACAATGACAGCAGTTTTAAGAGGGAAATTCATTTCTTGGAGTTCTTTCCTCAAAAAAAGAAAAATACAACAAATAAATGAACTTAAACTACACCTCAAAAACCTAGAAAAGGAAGAGCAAAACAACAGCAAATGTAGTAGAAGACAAGAAATAATTAAATTTAGAGCAGAAATCAATGAAATTGAAACAAAAAAAAGTTGAAAAAATTGATAAAACTAAAAGTTGGTTCTTTGAAAAAATAAATAAGATCGACAGGCCCTTAGCCATGCTAAGGAAAAGAAGAAGAAAGAGAATTCAAATTACTAACATATGGGATGAAAAAGGCAATATCACAACAGACACTACAGAAATACAGAAGGTAATTAGAAAGTATTTTGAAACACTATATTCCAACAAAATAGAATATTGTGAAGATATTGATAAATTTCTTAAGTCATACGATCTGCCCAGATTGAGTCAGGAAGACACAAACAATTTACACAGGCCAATAACAAAGGAAGAAATAGAAGAGGCAATCAAAAGACTACCAACCAAAAAAAAGCCCTGGACCGGATGGGTATACAGCGGATTTCTACAAAACCTTCAAAGAAGAATTAAAACCAATATTTTTTCAAGCGTTTTCAAGAAATAGAAAAAGAAGGAGCTCTTCCAAATTCATTCTATGAGGCCAACATCACCCTGATCCCGAAACCAGACAAAGACACTTCAAAGAAAGAATACTACAGACCAATATCTGTAATGAACTTGGATGCAAAAATTCTCAATAAAATCCTGACGAATCAAATACAAAAGCATATCAAAATAATTGTGCACCATCATCAAGAAGGATTCATCCCCGTGATGCAAGGATGGTTCAATATACGAAAATCAATAAATGCCATTCACCACATCAATAGAATTAAAGGCAAGAACCATATGATCATATCGATAGATGCAGAAAAAGCACTTGACAAAGTTCTGCATCCCTTTATGTTCAAAACACTATAAATACTAGGGATAACAGGAACTTACCTCAAAATTGTAAAAGCTATATATGCTAAACCTCAGGCTAGCATCATCCTAAATGGAGAAAAACTGAAGGCATTCCTTCTAAAATCTGGAACAAGACAGGGATGCCCTTTATCAATACTTCTATTCAATTTAGTTTTGAAATACTAGACAGAGCAATTAAACAGACCAAAGAAATTAAAGGCATAAAAATAGGAAAAGAAGAATTTAAAGTATCACTATTTGCAGATGACATGATAATATATTTAACAGACACAAAAAGGTCTACAAAGAAATGGCTAGAGTTAATAAATGAATTCAGAAATGTGGCAGGATATATAATTAACACGCATAAATCAAAGGCATTCCTGTATAACAGCAACAAAACTTCTGAAATGGAAATGAGGAAAACCACTCTATTCACAATATCCTCAAATAAAATAAGATACTTGGTAATCAACCTAACAAAAGAGGTGAAAGATTTATATAATGAAAACTACAGAACTCTAAAGAGAGAGATAGAAGAAGATCTCAGAAGATGGAAACATGTGCCCTGTTCATGAATAGGCAGATCTAACAACATAAAAATGGCAATATTACACAAAGTTCTCTACAGGTTTAATGCAATGCCAATCAAAATCCCAACGGCATTTCTTGTAGAAATAGATAAATCAATCATGAAATTCATATGGAAAAACAAAAGACCCAGAATAGCAAAAGCAACTCTAAGCAGGAAGTGTGAATCTGGAGGTATAGCGATACCAGAGTTCAAACTGTACTACAAAGCAATAGTAACAAAAACAGCATGGTACTGGTACCGAAAAAAGCAGGTGGACCAGTGGTACAGAAGAGAGGACACAGAAACCAATCCACAAAATTACAACTTTCTTATATTTGATAAAGGGGCTAAAAGCATGCAATGGAGGAAGGGTAGCATCTTCAACAAATGGTGCTGGGAAAATTGGAAATCCATAGGCAACAAAATGAAACTGAATTCCCTTCTCTCGCCATGCACAAAATTTAACTCAAAATGGATCAAGGATCTAGATATAAAATCAGAGACACTGCATTTCATAGAAGAAAAAGTTGGCTACGATCTACATACTGTGGGGTCGGGCTCCAAATTTCTTAATAGGACGCGCATAGCCCAAGAGTTATTAACAAGAATAAAAAAATGAGACTTACTTAAACTAAAAAGTTTTTTTTCTCTGCCAGAGAAACAATAAGAGAGGTAAATAGAGAGCCTACATCCTGGGAACAAATTTTTACCCCTCACACTTCAGATAGAGCCCTAATATCCTGAATATACAAAGAATTCAAAAAAAACTATCAATAAGATAACAAATAACCTAATCAACAAATGGGGCAAGGACCTGAAATGACACTTCACCGAGGAGGACATACAATCAATCAACAAGTACATGAAAAAATGCTCACCACATCTAGCAGTCAGAGAAATGCCAATCAAACCCACCCTAAGATACCATGTCACTCCAGTATGATTGGCAGCCATTATGAAGTCAAACAACAAGTGTTTACGAGGATGTGGGGAAAAGGGGACACTTGTACACTGCTGGTGGGACTGCAAATTGGTGAGGCCAACATGGAAAGCAGTATGGGAATTCCTGGGAAAGCTAGGAATGGATCCACCATTTGAACCAGCTATCGCCCTTCTCGGACTATTCCCTGAGGATCTTAAAAGAGTGTACTAAAGGGATACTGCCACATCAATGATCATAGTGGCACAATTCACAATAGCTAGACTGTGGAACCAACCTAGATGCAATTCAATAGATGAATGGATAAAAAAAATGTGGCATCTATACACGATGGATGCAGCACTAAAAAATTACAAAATCATAGAATTTGCAGGGAAATGGATGGCATTAAATCAGATTATGCTAACAGAAGCTAGCCAATCCTTAAAAAAAAATGGCAAATGTCTTCTTTGATAAAAAGAGAGTAACTAAGAATAGAACAGTGAGGAAGAGCATGAGGAAAAGATTAATATTAAACAAAGATGAGTGGGAGAGAGAAAGGGAGAGAGAAGGGAAAGCATATGGAAATGGTAGTAGACCCTCATTGTTACATAAAATTACATATAAGACGTTGTGAGGGGAAAGGCGGGAACAAGAGAGAGAAGTGAAGAATAGCAGATGAGGAAGAGAGGGAAGATAGGATGGGAGGGGAGGGGGGATAGTAGGGGATAATAAAGGTAGCAGAGGACAACAGTCACTAATATGACATTATGTAAAAATGTGAATGTGTAACTGATGTGATTCTGCAATTCGTATTTGGGGAAAATTGGGAGTTCATAACCCATTTGAGTCAAATGTATGAAAGATGATATATCATGAGCTTTGTAATGTTTTGAAAAACCAATAAAAATAAATAAACAAAGGTTTAAAATTGAGTGGGAAGAAATCAGCTAAAAAAGAGTTGAGATGCATTCATTTTGATAAGCAGAAAGTTTGTTTTGTGTAGTTGTAAATATCACAAATTTATTTTACCAGAAAACTGGCTTTTAAAAATGAACATATATTGAGATTAAAGGATAATCCACCTACCTTCATGAAAAATTCATATCATTTCCTATATTTTTCATATTTCATTTTTTTCGTGAATATTTTGTCATGGACCAGGTCTAGTCTTAGGCTACCTCTTCTGACAAGTTCGTACAATGTGTTGGATTGTTCTTTTCATCTTTTATTTGATAGTTTCTAGCTGATAATGTGTATTTTTCCTTATCTTTATTTGGAAATACATACCCAACTACATCTTTGCATTTTATGTTTTACTGGGGAAGAGACTCATCAAAAGCTCTTTATTATATGTATCAACAATCAAACATTTAGAGCATGCAATTATTCTTAATTTTGCATAAAAATATCTTTGTACCATTTTATTATAAAGATGTAGAATTATTAATACTGTCCCTACTGTAATAAGTAACTACTTACAAGAAGAATTAAACAATTGACTTTATATCAATCATGAATATGAAAATTAATAATATAAGTATTTGGCAATAAATATGCAATTGATAGAAATTAAAATCACGAGAAAGCCATTTAAAATGTCAGTGCATATGGTCCTTAAATAATAGGTTGTTCAAATGAAATTTCTCTAATTCATAAGAGTTAATATGCCATATTACAGCTTAATGTAATATAAAAACTTAAATGATAAGTATTGATAAATAAGAAAGATACCTGTTTACTTAAATATGTTTATTTGATTTTCACTGTAAGATGTTAATTCTGGAAGACTTGAAAATTAAGAAAGACTTGGTCTATATTATTTCTAACTGGCTAATCAAAGTACTTTTAAATATATATGTATATATATAACATATGTAATACATATGCATGAATATAGATACATATGTATAATAAATGTATTGTAATATATCTATAGGTTATTATAATTATTAAATTTTCTCAAGAAAAAAGAATGACTATAAAAAACATTCTTAAATGTAAATTTCATAGCATATTACTGTTTGTAATGACATGAGAGAAAAACTCCTATGGAGGGAAAATGAAAAAGGAAGAGAGAGAAGGGGGAAAATGAGGACGAAAGTGAGTAAAGAAGAGGGAGAGGAGTGTTTGATTATAAGATAAAAGTGGAGGGTCTGGGTGTCTGGCTCAGTGGTAACATGCTTGGCTAGCATGTGTGAGGCACTGGGTTATATTCTCATCACAACATATAAATAAATAAAATGAGGTCGATCAACAACTGAAAAAATTAAAATAAAAGTAGAAATATTACCAAAATTCCAAGTTTTTATGAATGCTAAATAAAAAAAATTGTTGCATAGCCTTATGTAATTTCTAGACTCCCAAAAATAGTCATTTAATGATAGATTACTAGTGCGATAACTAAAAATCCATTGCTCTTTCCTCCACATTCTGTGGCATGCTAGTGCTTAAATAAATTGTATTATAACACCAAAAAAATTCTAATATTTCTACAGTAACTGACCCAGTTTAACATAAATGCAAGAAGATTCCCATGGGATATAATTGTATTTTGACGTTCATTTTTATTCAACACTGGTACATTACTATTTCTCCAGTTTATGCACATCATAATATGTATATTTCATTCACAATTTAGCAAATTTATACGCATTTGTTTTACTTTCAATCACTTCCTGCTTCAGAACACATGTATTCCTCCACGTTTCTTGACTGCTCCTTTCATGATACTTTTTCCAAAGACATTATTTTTGATTTCCATTATCATTTTTGAAGCAAAACTCACACACCCGTCATGATAAACCATAACCCTAATATTACCATTAGATGTAAAACTGGTGGGAATGAATGATTGTATATCGATATAAGATTTCTTGCATACTTTCAAATATCAATTCAATCCATTATTTAAAGTGGAACCAGTTATATTATTTAATCACAGTATGGTCTATTCATGCATTATCTCTATGTTGATAGACACAGGGTACACCTCTGTGTACCCCCAATAATAATTTGTATATCTTCAAAATTTTGCTCCCAGAAATGGTGGAAGAAATACTCATGTCAACTGATCTACATATACATTTTATCACGTAATATTCTGGACACAAAATGCAAAGGTCACACTTAGGATTGTCCCAAAGCCTAAATGGAAAGTGAACATGGATTACTAAAAACATCCATGTCTTGGATGCCTAATTCTCTCAAATGTCAATCCTATTGGTGAGTACATATTTGTTTCTTCCCAAGATTATATATTCAACCTCAACCATGTTGAAAATGTCTAATCCTATCACTCACTTTATATTTTGTCTAATTTCCTAATGTCTCTATTGATATCTCTTTTCCTACATATTTTCCCCAGTTCATCATAGTGACTGATTCTTCACATGTGCTGACATTTACATTCACTCTTTATCCGAAACCTTATTGCTAAAGAACTTTTTGTCCAAATACTATACTCACTCTTTTTTCTAAACCTACCGACTATTTACCTAATCCTACGACTATCCCTTTTTCACTGGATGATCTCTTCAACAATCAAACATCCAAGGTACAAGGTCCTATACCATTGTATATTGATTTATCTGAGACATCTGTGCAGAACATACTTCAAAGCTAAGTATCCCAATCACGGGCCCAATGCCTTTCTGGTCTTCAAATCTTACCTAGATTTCAGTTTTCATAATTATATTTTACCTGTATATTCTTATATATATTGCAGGTTCCCAATACCATTATTCATCCAGCAGAATGATTCCTAACACAAATCGAACATGTTATTAATACTAAATATACACTGTTCCCTCAATCCAACTTTACAGAAGAGCAGGGACAGAGTTGGTCTTACAATACAGGGATGTAGGGGATCTTCCACCTGTTGACAACCTCAAATTTCCATGCAGATATGATCCCTGGAGAAGATGCAGGCAGCTATGAAAGGCTGAGAAAGCAAAAGTCATCTTCCATGGCAAACAACTGGGTCAGGTTGAAAGCATGTGTCTGAATCATCCTCTCTTTTCTTAATGTAGGGAAGATTGACCAAACTAGGCCTGTGTGGAGAGCTGTTCCCAGGTGCCTATGGTTTCTATACCATTCGAACTTGTGAAAGTGTCACAGGAAGTAGGGGCATCCTCCATATTATGAGACCCTAGGAAGCAAATTTTAGGACAAAGTGGTTTCAAAGGCAGTGACCACATTCAGTTCCTGAAGGAAGTGACCTCACCTCACATCCTTGTTGATGGGACTCTCCAAATTTGGGTACCAGGAAGCCAGGAATCCAGACCCAGTCCAAGCTCCAGTCACAGTGGTCTCACTTGTTTGGATTTACCAAGGACAGAGTCAGTCTTTTGTGGTACCTAGTGATGTGAGGATGGCCAAATGACAGGAAAGTTCTGAAGACGGGCCCTTCCGGAGAAAGAAGGTAGAGGCTCACTGCTGTCTCCTGACCACTTCACAGAGTTGACCCAGGAGACCAGATCTGAGACAGGACTGGCCATTTCTGGGGAACATAGTATGGCCCTCCAGTCAGAGGACACTCTGGATAGTTTCAGACCTACTTGGGGGAAGGAGGTGACTTTGTGGGTGTTTGAGTGGGATTGTGGTTTTTTCTCATGTTCTGAGAATAGTTAGGAAAGGGGGTTTGTTTGGTTTGGAGTGAACTGTTTCTAGTTAGTCCTTTGACAAGGCGAGTGTTTCTATGTCTGTGTATCCCACTGTGTCCATGGTTGTAGACATTAGAAAAGAGAATGCCTCAATGGGTGTGTTCTGTCAAAGAGAAAACTTCCAAGCATTCATCCTGCCCATTTTATAAATGGACTGTGGCTTTCCTTATCATTGGGCAACACCTACTATTTTCTTACGTTCCTGTATCCTTCCTGAATTCTGGCCACTCTCCAAAATAGTCTCATGGTTTTGTGTACAAGATATGTACCACTTCCAAGCTCTGTGACATGGCCATGTACTGGATAGCTGAAGGGAATGGCAAGCATCTCAGAAAACTCTGATATCAGTGTGACCAGTAAAGTCTCAGTGGAGAAACCCTGCTTTGGGCCTTTTGATTACCTATTGTTATGTTGCCCTGAATATCAGGAATGTCTTTTCCTCAGGCTACTCCTTCCTGAAGCCTGAAGAAAACAGTTTTCACATGGAAATGAATGGGCATTGCCTTTGTGTTTTACAATAAAACCTTCACAGAGATTAGGCTCTACTTAACTTAAAAATACTTTTAAATTGTATCTAAGTGTAAAAAGTAACATGTAACTGTACATATCTTTTTGATAACAAGTCCAATTATACAACACAAATGATACACATAAATCTCCAACATGTTTTTATTTTAAGCCTAGAATTACCATACAACCTTAGAACACCAGCATGATACAATGCTCTTTTGAAGCTTCTACCTTACACACTTGTATACCTGGAAGATATGAACACATTAACACCACAATTACATTGATGTTTTTGTATTAACCAAGTTTAGCTTTTTAAAGAAATAACCTGGCATAATTTTATAAAAACAGTATTGTTTAACCAGCTGTTTAATTTTTTAAGATTACTTGCTCAAAACTTACACATATAACCAACTTACACAAACCTTTTTATTATTTACTTAAACCATTTTAATTACTTAATCATATAGACTCTCTTATCGAGAAACACATTTTCCCTCTATTAAATCTATATCTAGAAACTTTTAGTTTCACTTTTCCATCTGTGAACCTCTTTCTGTTCACATTTTGAAACAATACTTATAAATTTCTGAATTTAAGCAGATTATTTTGTAGACATCAACATTTTATTAGGGCCTGTTTGTACACCTAGAAAACTTATAGGCCTAATTCTAAAGACATCTTTATTTTTATCTGTTTACCCAATTTGAATTGAACCATTTGAATCACGTGAATCCAAGATATTTATATCAATTTTTAAATATTTTATGAGCGCTCCTCATCTGTCAATTGTCATATCACTGCATGATATATGGACATACACACATACAGACATACCAACATACAACACGTAACACAAGTGTAACACATAACACAATAGTGAAGGCCTTGTAGCTTTTTCAGGTGAAATATCCATTGCAATGTTTAAAAACTCCACAGTTGATCAAAAATAGAACTGATAAGAAAACATTAACCCATCTGCAGGATCAAGATCATGAGCTCAAAAAATAAAAAATACAGAATCTAAGAAAAAGCAAGAGTGCCATAAAAGATGACTGGCCAGTAATTAGTAAATACCATATAATGTACTTTTTGTTTGGATCTAGTTTGAGTTCAGGTAAAAAGACACTTTTACTCCTTTTTATCTGTCTCCTGCTGAGTGCTGCAGGCTTCTTTTATTTGCATATCAACTTAAGTCCTGGCTGAGGACTTGAAAACTGTAAAGGCTGGAGTTCTGAGCAGAAACCTCATGCCTAAGGCATTTTAGCTATAAGTCATAATTTCCAGGTTTGAATGTTGAAAATTATGATGCAAGTTTAAGATGTAATTCTCAAAATTTTATATCTTTATGTTTTTCTACACTAGAAAATCTTGAGTCCCTTAGCCTCACCACAAACAACTGAAAATATGATCATTTTTTGATAATATTAAAGCCACCATCATAAGAAGTTTCTCTAGGATCATTAAGCCACTTTCTTTGTTCTGAAGTTTCTAAAGTAGTAGTAAGCTACATTAAATTTCTTGAAAAAAATTTTAAAAACAACCACAGACTACCATTTGTATCCCAAATTAAGCTTTAAAAATTTCCAAGACTGTTGCTAATTAATGTCATTTCACTAAGCCAGACCAACGTTTTAATTTAGCACGTTTTAAAAAAAATCTTACACATTGAAGGGAACAGATATCATATCATAATTTATTATCTTTGCCCAAGTTAATGCACTGGTATAAATAGTGAAATTTTCTCAGGCTACCTAGTTCAAAATTAAAACTCTTTAATTATTTTTTTATCCGAAGTATTTAAGTTTTCTAGCATCAGCTATTTTAAATCAAACTAAACTCTTGTTTAAACCCAACTTTTATCTGTAAGATAGTGCAATGCTTTAGAAACCCATTCAGATACCAGATTGTTACAATTAAAAATATCATCTTTTAAATACAATTTCAGCCAAGATCATCCCCAAGAAACAATCTAAAATATCAACATATTACTGCATTCATGGTCCCATTTGTTAAGTAAACAGAGGTGGAGCAATCCTTAAAGTGCAGGTAAGGAATAAGGGAGTTCCCCACAGCAAAATGGCTCTGGCACCTGCTGGGAGTCCCTTAGCCTCACCATTTACTTACAGGATTAGTCCTTCTGGTGGTTTGACCCCAGGCACCAGGCATATTCTATATCTCCCACCTTTTCAGTAGTCAGCTTCCAAAAAATTCATCCTCTGCTTGCAATTGTTTGAGTGCTAGGCTTCCCCAAGAGGGCAGAGTGTGGTTCATTGAAAGTCCCCACTGGTGTGTCAAAATTTATGACTGAAGGTTTGGTTCCCATCCCCAAAGCCAATTAATAACAATTTAATAATGAGGATAGGGTTTTGAGAAAAGTTTAAGCGAGATATCAATGTTCTTAGACCCCAGGCATTTCCTTCTGCAGTGGGCGTGCTCAAGCCAACTATGGGAAGAAAAGAAATCACTGCTTCCCTAATCTCGCTTAACAAAGAGAAGAAAAGTTTATCAAAGTTCTTTAAAACACAGCTAAGAGAGGTGTAAAAGGTGAGAACAGAAAAGCTGGTGGTTCTATTGACTTTTGGTCCCTCACAGCAGAAGCTTTAGGTTAAATTTTAGCTAAAGTTATTTCCACACATCTAAGGCAGGTTGGAACTCGGGACTCTGCATCGGTCCAAACAATGCCAGAAACACAGACAAAAAGACACACAAAGACCATCATGCAGCTCCCATTTGTTCACAACCCCAAGATCAACAATCTTGTGACTCAGGGAGAATGGAGGGAAGAGGGGAGGAGCAGAAGGTTTGAGTTATAGGATTGTGGGCAAAGGGGTCAGATTGGAGGCAGCGACCAGGAAAGGCTTCAGGGACAGAGGCATGGAATGGCTTTGTCCCATAATGAGAGTTACTCAAACAGAGACAAGGACAAAACAAACGTAACACAAACACTTGCACACAGTTAACGTTTAACACGAGTTCAGAAGTAAAGATTAGAACCCAGTAACTGGCATAACCTGATGAGTTACACCACAAAGACAGACAGTGAATTCAACCTGAGAGAAAAAAGTAGCCAGCAAGACCTGATGGGTTTGCAACAGAGTCACTTAATGAGGGCTCATCTGTCCCTCCTCACCTAATGAGGGCACTTCCGTATCTCCTCACCTAATGAGATCACATCTGTCCCTCCCCGAGTCCTTCAAGGTGTCCCTTGCAAGAACGTGGCCGGTGGCTTTAGGACACGTTTGTCCACCACTGCCAGGGGGAACTTACACGCTCTGCTGGCAGCCACTCTGCCAACCCAAACCGAAAACCGAAAAACCAAACCTGAACAAAAAGCTCTGAGCGATCACAAGGAAAAATGGAAAGAGGCGCCTTTCTTACCCTCAGAGGGGTCCGTTGGGATCTCCTTGTTCGGTGCTGCACGATTCCCGGCCAACTCACCAAAATTAAGGGTTCAGCGAATGTCGGAGGAAGAGACCACCAAGAGACCGCGGATCATGCAACAGCAAAAAGCATTTATTGAGTTCCAATCCATCATGCTGGGGCTCCGTGCTCACTCAAGAAGGGAGAGCAGCCCAGAGCCACAAGCAGGAGTTGAGCAGTGCTTAAGTACACTTTTTGGGGAGGGCGGGACTTTACATACATCACAGTCTCTTTTAAAAAATCATCATACACCACGGGAAAATCAAACAACAATTCCAAAGATGATTAGCTCATTCTTTGGTGGGAACAGGTATGGCAGGAGTGATAGGTCAGTTCTAAAGTGGGGTACACATTGAAACTGATTGGTTTAGGCCCTGTGATGCCTATGTGCCAGGCCACAAAGGGTACTAGGTTATTAAACAATCAGGCAGTCAGGGGAAAATTTACTGGGCAGTCCGGGAATTGTCCTACAAGCTACAGGAATTTCAGGTTTTGTGTATAGCATAGGAACGTAACAATACCTGGTCCTTTACATTTTAACTCAGACCTTGCAGCTTAGAAACTTTGCAACACCCAGTCTTTTAAACTTTAAATTTTACACATTAATTTCAATTTCTTTTACACTTACAGATTACTTCTGGTTCACAACAAGGGTGTCAAAGCCACCCTGACTTTAGGCAAATGAGGGGCAAGGGAGCTTATTTTGGACACTGTTTTTGGCTGTGCCCCTCATGGCAACCTCCAGCCAGATGTTATGATGAGTGTCTTTATGGAAGATGAGTGCCATGTAGGAGTCTTGTAGTTTTAATTGTGGTCATTTGTGTGGCGGTTGAAAGAGATGACTGGGTCCACATGGGCTTGAACTCTGCTGTGATTCCTCTAGAGACTGAATTCTGGAACTGACCTCAGAAAAGTATTGCCATGAATTGTGTTGGGATAACAGGAGGCCACGCATGAGCATCGCCCTTGGAAACTGAGATATAGGCCCAAGATGGCTTTCCAAAGAGCACTGAGAATCTCAGCCAGGATATCACATTATTTTTTTGTGAAAGACTTGGCAGCCATAGTTGAGAGTCAAAACACACATGAACCTCACATTCAAGACCTCAATGGGCCTGGCTTCATGTGACCTTTTGGCCACTCTTTGGGAAGCCTTGCCTTAAAGAGTTCTGCAGAGCTTTCATTGAAATCAGCTTCCTCACCATGTAATGGTTCCTGAATGAATTGATACCCACAGTGCCTCCAACTTCATCCTTGAAAAATGGCTAGATAAATACCATGAATTTTTTTGAAATTTTCATGACCAGGTGGCGCTGGAGAACCTTTGGATGTTCTATTGCTGATCATGAGTGTACCAGACAGTGCCTTGATTGACTGGGTTTCATGAAAATGTTGTAGAACAGAGATGCTAGTGAGTTGGAGCCTCCTGAGTAGTGGGTGTAGAGCAGTGGACTATAGGTTTGTGAATAAATACCTGTGGTTTTACCACGTAGATCTGCCATTGGCTTCAAAAGACTTGTCACTGACAGGCCACAGATCCTTATATGTATAGGCATCTTGTTATATTGAGAGGTTTGAGGGCAATGTTCAGAATCCGGTTGCTATAGTCAAGGGGGAAAGCTATGTGGGATAGACCCCTGTTTTGAACATTCTCCTGGAGACCCTGACCAACCACACATGACAGAACTCCCTCCAGCACTGTGTCCTTGTTGAACTACTTGTATTTCATTAAGCCAATACCAAACTCCCAGTGCCACAGTAAGAAACACCACGAAAATGGAGGATGATGACCAAATGGTTTCACAGACCACAAGGGGAGACACTTAACTACCAGTGACCACAGTTTACCTACAAAGGGAGAATTCAGAACTCCTTCCTCATGTTCATTAGAAAATAAGGAACCATTTTCTCCAGGTCACATAGATGCAGATCCAGATTTGATGGTGTCACTACAAAAGAAGCTAAATCTTCTGACAACTACATATATTTCATGTGCCCAAACTCAGAGGAAGTTTCTCAAGAAGTCTTTAGGCCAGCAGAGCTCCATGTTTGTGCAGTTTTTAACCTCTCCCTTACTTTTGGAAACTGTTCTAACACATCGAATGTTGTGAACTCCTGAGAATTTTCAGTTCCACATATGTAATCACAGGTTTTTGAACTTCTCACCACTAATTGGGTCTCACTTGGAGTGAAGTTAATGTCAAGGAATTGTTCTGGATGAGAGTGGCAAGATTTTTGTGTAGCACATACTTGCATACACATTAGATTCATTTTCCTATTTTCCATTTTAAATACTGATCCCTGACACTAACACATACCCAACTAGAATCTGAAAACTAATCCTAATATGATGGATAAAAAGAAACCTAACCGAAAAGAAATATAGGCCTTCCATAGGAGGCATGGTGTATACTTTGATTTGCCTTCTGCTTAATCAAGGGTATGTGTTATAAATCTTGTCAAATTTTCTTTGTAATATTTCTCCATGAGATATATATATATTTTTTTTTCTCAAAACATGAACATATGTGTATTATTAAACACTCCCTAAATTCATTCATGTTCCTGTATGTGGATTTATTATCAACTTTTCACAAGATTATTCTCAGAAATATTCAACCACCTGAAATACATATTTCTTTCCTAGTACTGAAAACTAACTTCAATGAATGGTGCTTACAAATCCTAATATTTCTACAGTAACTGACCCAGTTTAACATCAATGCAAGTAGATTCCTATGGGACATGATGTGTATTTTGAAGTTCATTTTTATTCAACACTGGCACATTACTATTTCTTCAGTTTATGGAAATCATAGGATATATCTTACATCCACAAGTACACAAATTTATAGACATTTGGCTCAATTTCAATCACTTTCTCCTTGAGAACACATATATTACTCCATGTTTCTTTATGGTCTATTCACTAGACTTCTTTCTAAACACATTATTTTCGATTCCATAATCATTTTTGAAGCAAAACTCACACTCTTCATGATAAACCGTAACCCTAATATTACCATTAGATATATAACTGGTTGGAATGAATGTATGTATATCAATATAAGATTTGCTATATATTTTCAGATATCAATTCAATCCATTATTTAAAGTTGGAAATAGTTATATAATTTATTCACAATATTGTCTATTCATGCATCATCTCTAGATTCATCAACACAGGTTACAACAATTTGTATCCTCAGTACTAATTTATAAGTTTTCAAAATTTTGCTCCCCAAAATGGTGGAAGAAATACTCATGTCACCTGATGTACATATACATTTTATCACAGTAATATAATGGACACAGTATTGATAAATAAGAATGATACCCTTTTACTTAAATATGTTTATTTGATTTTCACTGTAAGATGTTAATTCTGGAAGACTTGAGAATTAAGAAAGATTTTGTCTATATTATTTCAAACAGGCTAATCAAAGTACTTTTAAATATATATATATATATATATATATTATATATATATATATATATATATATATATATATATATATATATAACATATGTAATACATATGCATGAATATAGATAATATGTATAATTAATGTATTGTAATATATCTATCAGGTGATTATAATTTTTAAATTTTCTCAAGAAAAAAGAATGACTATAAAAAACTGTCTTAAATGTAAATTTCATAGCATACTACTGTTTGTAATGACATGAGAGAAAAATACATATGGAGGGATAATGAAAAAGGAAGAGAAAGAAGGAAGAAAATGAGGAAGAGAGAGAGAAAAGAAGAGGGAGAGGAGTGTTTGATGATAAGATAAAAGTGGAGGGGCTGGGTTTGTGGCTCAGTGGTATCATGCTTGTCTACCATTTGTGAGGCACTGGGTTATATTCTCAGCACCAGATACAAATAAATAAAATGAAGGTCTATCACAAACTGAAAAAATAAAAAATAAAAACTAGAAATATTACCATAATTCCAAGGTTTTATGAATGTTAATAAAAAAAAATGTTATATAGCCTTATGTAATTTCTACACTCCCCAAAGTAGTCATTTAATGTTAGATAATTAATGCTATAACTGAAAATCCATTGCTCTTCCCTCTACCTTCTGTGGCATGCTAGTGCTAAAATAAATTGTATTATAACACCAAAAAAAATTCTAATATTTCTACAGTAACTGACCCAGTTTAACATCAATGCAAGAATATTCCTATGGGATATAATGTGTATTTTGACGTTCATTTTTATTCAACACTGGTATATTACTATTTCTCCAGTTTATGCACATAATAGGATGCATATTTCATCCACAATTTAGATAATTTATACGCATTTTTTTACTTTCAATCACTTCCTGCTACAGAACACATGTATTCCTCCATGTTTCTTGACTGCTCTTTTCATGAGACTTTTTTCCAAACACATTATTTTCGATTTCCATTATCACTTTTGAAGCAAAACTCACACACCCGTCATGATAAACCATAACCCTAATATTACCATTACATGTATAAGTGGTGGGAAAGAATGATTGTATATCAATATAAGATTTCTTACTTAGTTAAAGGTATCCATTCAATCCATTATTTAAAGTGGAACCAGTTATATTATTTGGTCACAGTATGGTCTATTCATGCATTACCTCTATATTGATAGACACAGGGTACACCTCTTTGTACACCCAATACTAATTTATACGTCTTCAAAATATTGCTCCCAGAAATGGTGGAAGAAATACTCATGTCAACTGATTCTACATATGCATGTTATAATAGTAATATTCAGGACACAAAATGCAAAAGTCACACGTATGATTGTACCAAAGCCTAAAATGGAATTGAGACATGGATTACTGAAAACACCCATGTCCAGGTTGCCTAATGCTCTCAAATGTCAATCCTATTGGTGACTACATATTTGTTTCTTCCTAAGATTATATATTCAATCTCAAAACTGTTGAAAATGTCTATTTTTTTTACTCACTTTATACTTTGCCTGATTTCCTAATGTCTCTATTGATATCTGCTTTCCTACATTATTTTCCCCAGTTCAACATTGTG